>NC_135555.1:19445614-19513846 GCF_964340395.1 Glandiceps talaboti | reverse complement strand
TTTTTGTACCTGAAAAAGATCTTCATTTGTTCCAACCATTTAGCAGCAACCCTGAATTTTGACCCTGGAACCCTCTTTCCCTAGGAAACAAAAAACAAACTTACGAAATCAAATGTGATTTTGTGTCAGACACTAAAGATAACCCGACTCTAAACCCCATTGTACATGACCTAAATTTAACCGGACTCATAGTCGACATTAACTGTTCATATTTGTTTGTTTATGAATAGGTAGGACTAGACTCAACTCAGAATCGACTAAACTGGCTAACTGGCTAATAAACAGCAAATGAACACAAATGTCAAAATCCACAATCACAATCACAAACCATCTTTTATTTACTCCCTTAGAAAGACCGTTTAGAAATATGGTAATATTGTGAAGGGGGTCACTATACGTGCGTGACGGATTATTTTGGGTAGTATAAGAATGAGTATGGGGGTGGGGCCGGGGGAGAGTACGTACTAGAGATAATATTTATATATAGGACTTTTTTGTTTCAATAAACATTTCTGCAAATATTTCATAGAATTGGTGTGCTCGAGTATTCATGCACGATTTGGAAGTTAAAGTGTATTTGTTGATGGTGTGTTTATTTGATGTAAATATACCACTGCGATGGAACCACTGTAGCAAATGTCCTCGATCATGTCAATTCGACAAAAGGTCACGGTGTCAATATCCCCTACAGGGGGGTTTAATCATTTAATTTCCTATTGTTGCAGCAACCTATATGCTTCTGGTGTTACATCAATGACGTATATACTTCATATTCTGAATTCATTAAGCTTTAGCATGTAATTAAGTTTCAAAGTATGCCTCCAGTAAAGTTGCTAGCGCTAAACAATGATATAGACTCCGCTGTGACATGGTTCAATTGTTGGATGTTGCCAAACAGATAGGTCCCCTTATTTTTTAAGAATAATGAAAACTTTATACTCTGGTTACAAGGTTTGAGATCAGTCAATTAGCAATGATGGTTAAGTATCCTTCAATAAGTATTCTACTGCGAGTACCTTTAAAATGTGCAGTACAAATTACGTAAGAAAAAGTATAAACTCAGCTTGTACCCCTTTAATCCTCAGCAGCAGTCGTTTACCATGTGCATTTGTGAATTGACTTGTAGCTTTGTTACAGTACAGTTGGGTTGATTGGGACCTTTACCATTCACACAAACAAATGGGAACGGTTAAAACAGGCAAATCAAAGTTGCAGATTCTAAGCCATTCACTCTAACCTTTCGATCATCATCATCATCATCATCATCATCATCATCATCATCATCATCATCATCATCATCATCATCATCATCATCATCACCACCACCACCACCACCACTACCACCATCCAAAACAACAATCAAGCAAGCAAGCAAGCAAGCAAACAAACAAACAAACAAACAAACAAACAAACAAACAAACAAACAAACAAACAAACAAACAAACAAACAAACAAACAAACAAACATACATACATACATACATACATACATACATACATACATACATACATACATAGATACATAGACACATAGATACATAGATACATACATACATACATACAAACAAACAAACAAACAAACAAACAAACAAACAAACAAACAAACAAACAAACAAACAAACAAACAAACAACAACAATTTGTGTACATGCTAAATTTATTACAAATCCGATCTGGTGACTCACTTTTGCCAACGGCCCGGAGACACACCTTACAGGTAATTCTGAATAAGTATCCGTCATTCGACAATTCCACATCAAAATGTGCATAAAATAAATCCTAAATAATATAATAGTCAGCACCTTTCCCTTTTCACTGATCAAGAAACTGAAAAAAACCACGTAATTTCGTTTCCGTCATGCGTGTATAAGAGGAGGGTTTTGTCGGTTACGAAGCTTGGTATATTTGTTACTTTTTACTGTGTTTTATCAAAAATTACACTTCAAGATCAAATGAAATGCTTTATAAGTTTAGAATCTTTTGCTGGGTTGATCAGCCCAGCGAACCTTCAAAGAGAAATCCCGGTTTTATGCTCTAAAATTTTACCGTCGCCACGGTAAGCTGTTGGTTCGGGCTCAGACATAGTGACACTTTTGTCGGCTAAGCATCTATAAAAGACGGATTCGATGTGTTGTTCTGTAGAGCCCTATTACAACCTAAGTATTATATACGATATTAAACGGACTACAATTACAGTCGTAAACAGGCCAGAACTTCATTGATTCAGTCTTAAACAGTGCGCCGTATGGAGCGACATCAATCTTACGAACATATTGCATATTTGGCCTTGTTATAAACATTGGTACGTACATTTTATTGTCGTACTTGACAACACTTTTAAGTACTGTTGTTACAATTCATACATCTTTTAAGGTTGCCCGGCGATCACCCAAGGACAATCCTATTTATTCCTATGTTTCTCACTGATAATCCGACCGAACCTATATTCTTCCGTGGAGCAGACAAACCCAACGCCCTCTACGGCAGGGCCAGAACAAATAACACTGACGGCACTGACGGTAAGTTGGCGACCCAATTGTGTATCTGAGTGAACATTATCGTTCACTGCCGAAATTCAGGAATATTAAAAACAAAAAAAATGTGGCATAGTTACTTTCTGACTTTAATTGTCACTTTGTAAGGCATCTATGGAATGGTAATGTATGATTATGAATTAAAAGTATTAAAAACATGTACACGTACACTTACTTTTTTTTTAAAACTTTCTTTTTTTAACCGACCGACCCATCCTTTTTTAATAAAGGTGCTACGATGAGAAGCATAGGAATAAATAGCGCCGCCTATAGCTCAAACAGAGAAAATGTAGCAATATATAGGTAAGATTGTTGTCATTTCAGATGACGTTCCGTTCCGTTTCAGCTTCAATTGTACTTCTACTACTATCAACTGCGTAAATTATCTTATCACACATTTTCAAACGAAGATCAAAGGTCACAGGTTTGCAAACACAGTATAACAAATCTAAAACAAATCATGACCAATAACTCAATAATACATTTGCAATGTTGATCTAAAAGTGCATTCTTATTATTTCTAGTTTTTAAAATAGTTCATCACTTAAAAAAATGCTGTAAATCAAATTTATAATTTCGGAAAAAAATGTATATGATGTGATTTTTTCTGCGTCAAATTGAAATTTTCCAGCGATTTTGAGTGAATTGTAAGTTTTACATTTAAATCATAATTATCATGTTTAAATATTATACATATTTCAAGAAAGGGAGAGCTAGATTTTTAATGGAAACAAATATAATGTCACCCAGCGAGCAAGAACCACAGGGACAGGTAACATTTGAAAAACATACATTGAAAATGACAGTGGGGGGGGGGGGGGGGTTGAAGTAGCGAGAGATAGAGTGACAGACTGACATTAACAGACTGATAGACAAACAGACATACAAACTGAGTGATACTGAGTGAGCACATACAGATAAACAGGCAGACAGACAGACAGACAGACAGACAGACAGACAGACAGACAGACAAACAAACTAACAAAATAAACAAGAAGGCAAACAAACAAACAAACAAATGAGATAAAAAAGACAAACAAACAAACAATCCACATACAGACAGACAGACAGACAGACAGACAGACAGACAGACAGACAGGGGCTGACAAACGGTCATCAAACTGATAAAACAAGAAGCAACAGTTGGGAGACATGGTGAGAGAGAAAGCAGACAAACATACATGTAAAAACAACTTAAACAAACAAACTAACAAACTAACAAACAAACAAACAAACAGACAGACAGACAGACAGACAGACAGACAGACAGACAGACAGACGAACGTCAAACTGACAGAAGCAACAAGACAGAGCGCATCATCAACGTATACAAGAAATCGAAGATGAAGGTCATTGACCAGGTTACATAGACAGGGTGGGTTGGATGACATGAATGTGTAGTGCTATGTAGGGACATTACAATTCAAGCTAGTTATCTGTATAGTAGGTCTATATTAGTAATGTTAGAATAATACTTCTTGGGTATAATATAGAAATATTCTTATAGCAAAGTCTCGTGCTTTAGTTGTAAATGCTGAGATTGTTAATGAGTTGGGTTTCATCATTGAAAATAGATACCTGGACCTCAAGTGAAAGACGTACATTAACCCGTCACATCATCAATATACTACTGTTAGCAAAGCGGTAAACTTTACACCGGCGACACCTTTTTACAACAACACTTGCAGATACAGCAAGCCAGACAAACGATGAGAATAATCAAAACGATAACTCCAGCCACCAAGATACCGATGGCTGCGGCAAGACCGAAATCCATCAACTTTTCCCATAGAGTAAGGGCCTTCCCAAATAGCTCGTCTGTGTGGAGAAACAAAGTTGGTATCGTTATATTAACTGAAATCGTAGATATATTAATATACACACATGTACATGGAAACAATTTGAGGTTGAAATAAAATAGTGTAAGTTATTGAGAAGATGATTTCACTTCACATTTATATAATTTACATTTATCAAGGGATATATACAGTGTCACTTTATATATAGGACTATAACAGGGTAAATTGTAGCGAAAAGTATGTCTGGAATATTTTGAATTATAACTCATCGTTTTCATACAACCTTCAGTGATTGGCATCGATTGTGTCACGTGGTATAGACTAGTGACCCTTAGTGACCTCGCTCCCCTAATATTTTTCTTCATTCAGTTTGAAAATACTTCTCATCTAGGGCTATGTCACTACAAGTCGCTAGACGAGTAGTGACAAGGCCCCTTAGGTCACTCGTATTTTCCTTGGCTGAACAAAGAAAACTATTGGTATTTTAAAATGTAATAAGTGATAATCTCATAGTCAAATATATGATTATCATCATCATCATCATCATCATCATCATCATCATCATCATCATCGTCATCTGAGTTCTCGTCAGTATGGAGACTTTTAAATCGTGTGTTTTGTGTCTATACTTACTCTCATCACTCTTGTCACCACAATTATCTCGTAAATTGTCTTTTAAGTTTGGGTCGATGCATAACCCATTATCACACTTGAATTCGGAATCCTCGCAGGTTCCTAATCAGAGAAAACAAAAGCAACTTGTATAAACAAAACATATTAAATATACACCATATCTTGATGAGTGTTTGAGAGCTAAACTGTAGACATTTGTTCTCTGAATGATGCAATAATGCACATTCACTTTTTATATACATATATATATATAAATCTCATAGTCGAATATATCATCATCATCACCATCATTATCATCATCATCATCATCATCATCATCATCATCAGCATTATCATCATCATCATCACCATCATCATCATCATCATCATCATCATCATCATCATCATCATCTCAGTTGAGTTCTCGTCAATATGGAGAATTTTAAATTGTGTTTTGCGTCTATACTTACAAACAAATATTGTATATATATATATATATATATATATATATATATATATATATATATATATATATATATATATATATATATATATATATATATTGCGCTCTGCCACTGCGGTATAGAGCACTGTCTTAGCAGATTGACACTCACCGAGTTATATATATATATATATATATATATATATATATATATATATATATATATATATATATATATATATATATATATATATATATATATATATATATGGATTCTTAAGGTACCCTCGCACCTCGACTAGTGTATAGGCAACTACCAAGCCAGATTTGTCAATTTGTGTCTATTTAAGCAGAGAGGTCGCCAATTGCATGGTTGGTGAATTACAATCTAAGCAACCGATAAAGCCAGTCTTTTGTTCACTGGTTAAAACCACATACTCATACGCAGAATAGAAGTTCGTTTCTTACCGTTTGAAACACTTGTGACAATGACTGTGAATCCACCCCCAAAACCAGATGCACCTGTAGTAAATTTTATTGTGATGTTTTCTGCGCTGCTGTCATAAAAGTCTGCAATGTCGTTTAGTACACCACACAGTCCATTAGCTGGCGTCAACGCTGGGGCTGAGTCGTCGTTGCCATCGTATAACTCCAGTGCATCTTCACATGTACCGTCGTCATTTTTATTGACGTCGAATATAGAAAACGTCACCAAACTTTTTTTGCCAGGTCTAGCTTTCAAGGTGACCACGCAATCTTGGTTGCCAGTATACTGAACCCCGGATTGAGAGTACAATACGACATCTTTGTTACCCGGTACGTCAATAACTAGGTCGCAATTTTGGGTCAAATAGTATTCTGTATAAGAGAAAATAGAAAGACAAAAGCAAACATTTTAAAATACACAGACTGTAACCGAGACCCCATTTTTCCATTATAATTAAAATCAGTGCACACCAGATATGAACTAAAATTGTCCCGTTGGATAGTTCTCAAGAAATTATGAGTCATTTAATCAAATTCAATGACCATGTCAATAACTTAATTAGATGTAAAGCAACATAAACATGTTGTCAAATAATATGCAAATTAAGATAATTAGCATGCAAGAATTTGCAAGAAAACTTGTCGATTCTAGCTAGACATGGCCACATTACAGAGAATATGTGTACTAATTTCTTTTGAACCAATGGTTCGTGAGAAAATGATGACGCTGTGATAATATATCGGTTACTTGAAACGAATTGGCGTCTGGCTCTACAAAATTCTTACTAAAGTTGCTACATGTACATATAATTGCCTGGCTCGACAAAATCATTATTACTTTGTCTAAATCTTTAAAGTCTGACATGATAAATATTGAAATAAAATTGTTACATTTTAAACCACTGACATGTCTGTCAACGTGTATGTTGTTACAAATTGAATGTACATGACCAGGCGACAATCTGCTGAGATTCTGGTAGCATAAGCTAAGAAAATGTAGGAAAGTTTGTAAGATATTTGTTCCCGCAGAAAATTAAAATGCAGCCATCTTAGCAAAATATTTGTTAAACTCATGCCAGACGACGTTTTGTTTTAAGCCATTTGTTTTTCCACTGTATCTGAGTAACAATATTTTGTGTGTGAAATCAATTAGCAACAATTTGCGTAATTACCATAATTATTAAATGAATATTTGAATACCTCTAACATCTCAAAGACTGCTGGTCCAATTTAGTACATGTAATGTATTTCCTGTGATCATAGATCAAGTAAGTACTTGCATGAAATATGCATATTAATTAGTCGTATTTGCATATTAGTTTACAAACTCTGTTCTTTTACCCTTTATTTAAGAGTTGGATTTTGCAAAATGAAACTTCACAATACTTGTCTGATCTAGTCTATATGATATGACTGAAATAGTAGGTGAAAGTTTTTGTGAAATCTGATTAATTTGCATAATTCGCATTAATTCAACAATTTCCCCAATATCACGATTATCAGAAACCTTATTGGGTTGAATAAAATGAAATATTGTACACACATTCTATGTGGTTATGCCTAGTCAAGATATTTTGAGTAAAACTGTTGCATATTAAAAACCATGATTCAAGGAAACTATGATTGCTTATTAAAGCAAATAATATTTCACGAGTGAAATCAATGTGTATAATTTACATAACAATTATTGAAATATACAAATGTTATTAGAAGTCAGGAGATTTTATGAAGCTCTTGCATATTAAGTTGGACAATTTCCATAACTATTAAATGTGGCGCAAGCCGAATCTACGAGCTGTTTTACTCAAGTGAAAATACATACAAAACACTTCGATTTACAGATTCAATGCATACCTTCTATGACATTGCTATTTGTGTTCTGCCACTGTAGGAACTGTTGATTGCATAGTATAGTAAGAAGCTGCTGTATATTTTTACATATAATAAATTACGTCATCGGATCATATATAAGTTATATCCTAATACCAGGTTTGAGTTCAGTCAATTGAAAGTGGTGGTTAAGTATACATCAGTAAGTAGAATACCGTGAGTGTATTTTAGTATGCACCCCAAATAATATAGGAGCTAATCTTGTGCCCCTTTAATATGAATTATACTGGAAGCGGAATTTGTTTTCATATCTTAATTGCTTCACGTGATTCAGTATGTGTCGTCCAGCATGACTCAGTATGTACTTTGTACTTTATTTACCAGATGATTTAAATTCGACACAATGAAAGTTGTTGTACTATGGTGTTATTTGGTACGCAGTAGGAGTGATACAATACATGGGTAGGACAAAAGTGAAAACCCACTTTTGTTCGTCATTCAATGGCTGCCGTTTGGACGTATTGTACAATTTTTCTTCTTCTGAAGTTCTCAAATTATTGTGGAATTTTCAGAGATTGTATCTCTCCAAATTGGAAACATGTAATGACACTTTCACCCTGTGATGTGTTCATGTAATTACACAAGATGAAAGTGTCAGGTTAACTAGAAAGAGGCAATTAAAAACTAGGAGAGGCATGCATGTAATTATCTAGACGATACTTGGAGGGAGAGAGAGAGAGAGAGAGAGAGAGAGAGAGAGAGAGAGAGAGAGAGAGAGAGAGAGAGAGAGAGAGAGAGAGAGAGAGAGAGAGAGAGAGAGAGAGAGAGAGAGAGAGAGAGAGAGAGAGAGAGAGAGAGAGAGAGAGAGAGAGAGAGAGAGAGATTCAAAATATGGGAAGCGTTGAACTTACTGGTACGGTACAAATTAATATGTTATCTGATTATAAGACAATGAGAGTAGTTTTATCGATACCCGGATGTGCTAATCACGTGTTCATTACATTGTTTATTTATTAACATGAGATCAAAATACGATCCAGAGTTAAGATTCTGAAGTACAGGACTGATGTTGTTTGTGGCGAATTTGAATTTTCATGATTTATATGAAGATTTTGTGGAAACGGCCACAGTCGAAAGAACAGTTAATAACCTGTGCAAATTGCAGTGTGATCCTTATGACTCTGGAACGCCCATATTACAGGTTTTTACAGGTGGCGTTTGTCTCATAGACCTTGTGTACGATGTATATGGTTGTCGGGTGTCTAAATTCAGACTATAGTGGTCTGACAGGGGTATTACAAATCTCCCTGTGTGGACTATATCTGGGAGTTAACCTTTCCAAATCGCGTTCATCATTTTTCAGCGACTAATAAGAAACTGCGTCACACATTGTATAAAAAAACTGAAATAGACTAACAATCGAATTTTGCAAGAATATAAAACATTGCTTACCATCGCCATCATCGATAGCCCCTTGGCTTGGACCAGCTTGAATTGTGACTAAAACAAGAACGGCATATAAGGCAACCGCCATGTTGATTCTTCGATCCTGTTCTTTCTTCGTTACAGCAGTGTATTAAATTTCCGATGTACGAATATGGAATCTTTTGTTGAGGCGTGTAGCGTAGTGTGACGTGATATGAGAGAACAATAAGTGGCTACGTTGTTGATGCGACCGTTGCCAAAACAACCCAATACAACTTGACATTTCTAAAGTGAATCTATTTTTGTCATATACGAGATGCAAAGACATGTATAGAGGGGTCAAAGGTTATCGTTCTTCTAATCAATAAATAGGCAGTGTGTAAACTCGGCACAAGAGAGAGAAGTATTTCAATGACGTAGGCCACATTTGAAAAGTTGTTCAATTCATTGCATTGTAAATCTCCAAGTTGCTAGCTACATACGTCATTATATGTTTAGATTGTTATTTGTGGTCTTAATGATGGTGGTAGTCGTTGCTTTGAATGTTATTTTTGTTGCTTTTCTCTGTGTTGACCTCGGCTGCTTGGACGTACAAGTAGTACCACTAACCAACTGTTAGACGTAAAAGGACGAACGTAAACGTTCAGTATTTGGTACTTTTTTCCCACCGGGTTGCACAGAACATCGTCAGAAATAACCGATTTACGTCACTTACTATGTTACTTGTTCACACATACAAAGGGGTGTACATGATTATTTTCAGAAGTTCGTGGATATATCTTTAGAAACGACAGTTGTATACTACATGCATTGACGAGAGTGACATTCCCTCTTAAATTTAATAATAACCATTCTCTCAAAACCAGCGCTGTTATTTCTTCAGCAACGCTGCTTTGAATTAATACTGGAGGTGTGTCTTTCACGGTGCCGTAAAAGAGGCTGTGGCTTACGACGATATGTTTATAACATAAACGAATTTCCCTGTAGACTAAATCTGTGGCCATTTATTTCAAATATCATTATTTTGCCCAGACTGTTCAACCAGAAATGTTCTGATGTTTAAACTCTTACTGTGGTAACGTATGGATTCGAATACGTGTATAAGGTTAGTATTCGGCCGGCAACGTATCACAATTGATATAATACACTGCGTAGGAAAATCCAACAACAATGGTTAGGTAATTCTCTTCTAAGAGGATTTGGTCTTCAGAAAGACCAGTCGGTTTGTGTGCACTGACTTTACATGGGTAAGCCTCGGGCACGGAAGTGTTGTTTGGTGTCTTTATTATGATCGAATTGTGGCTATTGGTATCGCCTTCAACTGCAATTTTATCGTAAATGGAAGTCATACTAAATCGGATTTCTATCGTAAATAAGACAGTAGTTCTTTAGTTTTAGTTATTAGCTTTTCTGTTGCACTTCTGTTGTAAGCAATGGATTAACTTGTGCAGCAAATCATTATGCTGGGGACTTTGGTTTCCATTGCCATGGACGGACATATTATCAATGATAAATATTTCACCGGAACCGGTGTTAAAACTGACGGCTCTTGTTCAGTAACTCTTTTTATTAATGAAGTCTGGTAAAGTTGTCTAATTTAATGTACCGTTAAAATGTACAATACAGTTGATATTACTGTTAAATTAAGCGTGTCGTTTGTATGCTTGTCGGTACATAGATTACTTCAAGTCAAATGCCTGTTCAGTTTGTCTTGGTCTACAAGCTAGTGCTTGGCTAGCAACGTCTTCTGTACCTACAACCGTAATCGAGGACATGTCTACTTGATCACATGATACAGCAGAAACGACATACAGTAACAGAAAACTTAAAAGCATCGTAGAGGGACACGAATATGTATCAATAGGTGCGGGCAACACAGTTAGAATATTCCACTGTGTTTGTCACAAGAACACTTTCCACTAGTACGGAATATGAGAGTGTGTGAAGTAGATTGTAAGAACGCCCCCAACCGCGAGAGAAGTAAATTAGAAGGTCGCGTCACCAATGGAGAGTGTCTGACGTAAATCGTCAAAATAGGAAATAGACTACATTAGTGCAGAAAGGATGTGAATTTAAAGTAAGTTAATTTAAGAATATTTGTCAAAAACAGACGTACATACATACATACATACATACATACATACATACATACATACATACATACATACATACATACATACATACATACATACATACGCATACATGCATGCATGCATGCATGCATGCATGCATATATACATACATACATACATACATACATACATACATACATACATACATGCATACATGCATGCATGCATGCATGTATGTACGCAAGCACGCACGCACGCTAGTACAGACAGACAGACAGACAGACAGACAGACAGACAATAAATAAATAAATAAATAAATAAATAAGTACGTACGTACGTACGTACGTACGTACGTACACACACACACACACACATACATACATACATACATACATACATACATACATACATACATACATACATACATACATACATTTATTTATTATTTATTTATTCATTAAGCCGTTTACACAAGAAGTGACATTGGCAAGGAAATATACCAAAATAAACGCTGATGTTTACAATGTCTTGAAAATATTAAGTATATCACTGAGATATCTAGCTGTGACACTTGCTAGAGTATCATCTACAAATGAAAAAATGTACTTAAATAGAGAATGATTATCAAATTTAAGTAACTGCGACTGTAAACTAAATAAAATGTCCAAGTATTCATCTCTTACCTTTTTAAATTTTCCCTTTCAATGTTCTTTCAATTGGCAATATGTGATTTGAAATCCTTTGTAACAGCTATTCTATGAAAAGTGTTTTTAACAACAGATAAATATTTTTCACGTTGAAAGGTTAACTTAATTTTTGAATAAACATAAAGTTTGTTGTTACTTGCCACAGATTTCTTCCACATGTCAATAAATTTTGATTTCAAAGAATCTTTAACTTTCTTTAATATAGTAGACAATTTATAATTCTCACCAACTATAAAATGGGAAAAGTTACAAAATGAAAATACTGAATGAACAAAATCAAGATATATGGACTGGTGTTTTTCATGCAACCTCATTTCTAATTTGTATGCATAATCAAGTAAAGATGCCTCTTTAACTTGTTTTAACCGAAACCAATATTTGATTACATTTTTAGTAACAGTAATTAATAATGGAAAACGACCAAATTCACCTAAACATGCATGAATACATTATGTTTTGTTAACTCCAAGCATATATCTGCATGCTTTTATGGGTGTTGATTCAATATCATTCATCACAGGCTTAAGAAAGTATTCATTGAATTTGCCAACATCAACGGAATATGTAGGCACCCCAAACTTCAGATCCATATAATAATATTGGTTTGACCAAAGATTCAAGCAATATCCACTCTTTCATTATAAATAAAGAAACTATATTTAAATGGTTTAAAATTAACATTGAACACCAACATTTTTGTCTTTTTATGATTCACTGTTAGTTGCCATTTGTTACAAATGGATTTAAGTAATCTGAGTGAATGTTGTAAACCATGACTAGAAGTTGACAACAGAACAATATCATCAGCGAACATAAGGATCGGTAATTTCTTATCTATCAAAAAGGGAGGATCTATACATTTTCTGTGAAGTAACATTGGCAAACCATTAATGAATAGGTTGAAGAGTGTGGGACTTAGATTACATACATACATACATACATACATACATACATACATACATACATACATACATAGTCATATATACATACATACATACATACATACATACATACATACATACATTGTACATACATACATACATACATACATACGTACGTACGTACGTACGTACGTACGTACGTACATACATACATACATACATACATACATACATACACACACACATACATACATACATACATACATACATACATACATACACGCACGTGTACATTGAATAAACAGAGACAATGCAGAAACAAACAAATGTTCGCTCAAAATGAAGTACTGGCCTTTATTCACATTATACAAAAAACCTATGTTATAAAATGGCACTTGTGTTGGTTAGGAAAAGAAAAACAAGCCTCAGATTTGATAAATATTATATTGTAAATATTTTTAAATGTAAAATACTGAGGACTTTTGTTGCTTGGACTTACTTTAGTAGTCACCAAATATTTACCCCTAATTTTCTGGTTTGATTCTACTTTTACTATGTTTATAAATAACATCAGCAGTTACACCATATATCAGCAAAATTCTCATTCTCGCAAACCAGAGCTGTTATTTCTTAAAGCGACACTGCGAAATAAGGAAATAACAGCGCGTTTTGGACGGTGCCGTAAAAGAGGCCGTGGTTTGCGACGATGCAAAATACTTGTCTTTGAACAAATTTAAAGTATGGCTGGTCATCATTCTACGTCACAAAAACTCGTGTCTACGTCACTGGTTTTGTGGTGCTCAAAATATAAGTAAAAACTTTCTAACGCCAATATTTCATCCGATTATTTTTATCAATTATGCTTGAGGACGTATAGTTATATCAATTACCCATTATTTCTCTGCTGCCGAAAAATACTCGTCACTAAAGGATTTGTGACTACGAGTCGCTAGACGATTTGGGGCAAGGCCCCTTAGGTTACTCGTATTTTTATTAGCTGGATGTTATTGTCTTGTTATGTTTATGATATAAATGAATACATTTTATTTTAGACAGTTCCAGATTATATATGAAAATTATTTACAAAACGAATATACTTAAATTGTATTTACAAATTTAAAGTGTCGGTCTGTCCTGACGACTCTAATCGCAGGAGAGACCTTAAATTAGAATATGATTTGATTTTGGTAATACCCGAGTAGTTGTAACTTCAAACTCAATGGGATAAGATTCAAAATTTCATTTCACGTGAAAAAAAACAATTCTGTTAATTGTACTACAAACAAGATTACGTAGGTGATGACGCATGCGTAGGATCATTATATTTTCATAACATTTTATTCTATGAAAAAGCTGCTAAGGCGTAAACAAATTATGTGGTTCCGATTACATTCAATTTTTAGAATAGATGAGGTAGGTAGATTTTTAATTTTATTTTTTTTTCATATGTGAGTGTCTAGTTCAGGTTATGTTTCCGTTGTTTTCCATATGGTTTCTGTGTTATCAGTGGTTTCTTCTCATCAGATGTACAGCCATTACAGATTGGAAGAACATTTTTACATTGTCTTTTTAAGTTGATGTCAGTTTCTGCATCCACTTTTTCTTGCGAGACTTCACACAATTTTCACGATTTTATTATTTGTTTCTCAATACGTAAAAACAAATTTTTAGGTTCGGCGTGAAAAACTAGGTGGGGTCGGGTAACAGGAACCAAATTAGGCCTAACTGAATGTCTTATTGAAACGTTTGAAACAGTGTACCAAGAAAAATGGAGAACGAACGTCTAATTATACAATCCGTTTCAAGTTACCAATCACCGGCTCTGTTTAATACAATCTTTCGAAACTGTGCTATATGAAAACTTGTTTCTTGTCCTTCGTTAAAGGCCAGAGTTTCAATCCCAGGTTCTCGCATTAGCGTTGTCTTATCAGTGGAGCTATTAGAATTACATAGGATTATTCTTTTGTTCTGGACCAAGTATTTCGATAGCTTTGTCAGACAAAAATTTTTTTATTTGTTATCATTTTAATATCTATAATTTTTTGGGAAAAAATTGCATGGAGACCCTGTTTATTTTTATCCTGGTTTTAACGGACAATAGGTTTAAAAAATTTTGAACAGATTTAAAGTAACAACAAAATTTGGAAGATTCGTATTTCCGAATTACACTAAATGGGTGTCACCTTACTACAACAACATTTACAAATACAGCAAACAAGACACACAGTTATGATAATGAACACGACAACACCAGCTACAATAATCCCTATAGCTGCCGCCAAACCAAATTCCATCAACTTCTCCCACACAGTAAGTGCTGTCTTTCTCCAAAAACCTGTCGGAGAAATATAAAGAACATAATTTGCATATTTGCATTCATTTGGATATTTGCATAATTATCATCGTAAGGTTAGAAGAGAAAAGGCTGTAAACTAACTTAAGAACAGATCTGCAGTTTTCACAAGGTTGAAAATAATGACAGGGAATACTTTCTAAAATTAAAGGGGCGTGGAGACACTAACTTAATGTTAAATACAGGCACATAACTTAAATGTAATTTGGTATCATATATCTATATCGATGTTTGATTTGAAATGAGTAAAAAAAATCTACATTTGATGATAACGAACTCGTGCATATTTTCCCAACAGAACAATCCCTTTGCCAAGGACAATTTTTGGGTGTACCCAAAAATTAACGTCATCGCACGATAGATTTGGTTAGACAAAAACGTTTAATTCACTAGTGACAATAACAAAGAACGTGTTCAAAGCTGATGCAAATCTCTTTTAACAGCAAATTAAATCAAAAGTGTTTTAGTGACATGAACACTCTCATAAAGCGAAATTGTGAGACACTGGTTGGGTGCCGTCCAACAACACAAAGACAAGTTATGTCCAATGCGTCCGGATAACATTGAAGATGAGACACAATTTTTATTTGTTTCTCTTCTATAGGAAGAACTCAAAGAAAAATATATTCGTAAACAGAAAAGCCATTGATTATATTCTTTTAGATTTATGAAAAATCGAAATCCTACTGTTATAAGAAACATTACTGTGCAAGATGTTTATTTTATAGTTTTGAAAAATAAGAGCATCATTTCTACAAGACTTGGAATAAGTACAGAATTTTTCCATTGATATTATTTGCATTATACTTTTTGAATAATTCTGTTCTATGCTATGTATGTGTAACCTTTGACCTTCGATGTTATCTAGATTTTATTGTCGAGATTGAACAGTTGAGTTGACCAGTACTAGTGGCCAGATAAGTGCTTATTGATTAATAAACCTATTATTCAAAAACACTAGTTTTGACATGTTATATCTGTACTTACCTTCGTCACTCTTATCACCGCAGTTATCTCTAAAATTGTCTACGAGGTTAGCGTCAATGCAGTTGCCGTTGTCGCACTTAAATTCTGAATCGGTACAGTTTCCTTGCAAAGAATAAAAAGATTTGAAAATAATATTTGTGTAAATGAATCATTATTATTACGTACTTATAGCATAACTTCCCGACCTCAATAATTGTTCGGTCAGAAATTAATGAACAAAAACTTCACGAGGGAATTTTGAATCCGAAACAAGTATCACTTCTCATCAAATTAATGTATTTTGATAATCGATCTCGATCGGCGAAGTTTCAAGATTTAGGGAGACTGTCAGGGTATGAACCCGGAACAGTTCGTCATGGAACATACGGTCATGCAATATACAAACCAGACCACTTCAGCAAGCTTTGAAAGTACAAGTACAACAACAACAACAACAACAACAACAACAACAACAACGACGACGACGACGACGACGACGACGACGACGACAACCCCTCCCGAAAAAAGTGCCACAATTGCAACTACTGTGGGGTTTTAGTACTTTAACCCACATTTTGAACTACTTTAACAGGAGGAGACATGTTTTACGGAAAGGAAGTTGAGGGAGGGCCACATTTTATGTAACAGCCTGAGCATTATTTCCCCCGGCCACCCCCTTTGTAATTACTGAAGGCCCCTAATCGCCATCCCAGACAAAGTTACAGCTTCTTACCTTCTGAAGCACTTGTAACAACCAGCGTGAAGCCATTGTCAAGACCAGACTCTCCAGTTGTAAACTTTACAGTAATATTCTCTGTGGTACTTTCATGGAAGTCTTTAATCTCAGTAAGTGCGCCACACAGTCCATTAGCTTCCGTCAACGCTGGAGCAGAATCGTCTTCACCATCGTATAGCGTCAGGGCTTCTTCACACGACCCATCGTTTTTCTTGGGTAAATCGAATGTGGTGAACGTTAACACGTTCTTTCTGCCTGGCCTGGCTTTGAAGTTAACTGTACAATTCTCTTCACTCGTTAGCGTAGTTCCGCCTTTTGCCAGTAATTGAACATCCTTATTGCCCGGCACGTCAATGACTGCGTTGCATTTGTCGTTTAAATTGTAGACTGTGAAAAGAAAGTGGGATTTCTGTTGTTTTCACTTAAAATGTATGCAATATTCTTATAATAACATCAAAATGGCGTGCTTCCATACTTGACCCTGCCTAGGTTTTCCCTGTCAGTCCTAAATCTTAAGCTATAATGTTGGGAAAATATCTTGGAAATGTCCTAAATAATAATAACAATGATAATAAAGAGATTTATGCAGCGCCTAGCATCAATCAATGATGCTTACTGGCAGTAAATACCAGAAAGCAAAATAACGAAGAAACAGACAAATGCAATTACCGCCAAAAAGTAATAAACAATACAGCGCCAACCAAATGCAGTATCTGGTGTTCAACAGTGCGGCACATTTAGTAACAGACAATCGATGTCTGTCTGTCTGTCTGTCTGTCTGTCTGTCTGTCTGTCTGTCTGTCTGTCTGTCTGTCTGTCTGTATATCCATCTATCTATCTGTCTGTCTGTCTGTCTGTCTGTCTGTCTGTCTGTCTGTCTGTCTGTCTGCCTGCATGTCTGCTTGCCTGCCTGCCTGCCTGCCTGCCTGCGCATGTATGCATGTATGTATGTATGTATGTATGTATGTATGTATGTATGTATGTATGTATGTATGTATGTATGTATGTATGTATCTGCCTGTCTGCCCGCCTGTCTGTCTGTTTATAATATATAATATACACACATATGTACACATACATACATATGCACACACAAATCACACACGCACACACACACACACACACACACACACACACACACTTTACAGCGATAATCAGCTCGTTGAATGATCGATCGCTGTTAGGGACCGGACAGAATTTACGGCAGGGGGGAGGGCTGGGGAGAAATGGGGGGGGGGGCATGAAAAAAAATGGGAGGCTTGAAGGGGGGGGGCATGAAAATTCTCATGGTTTGAAAGGAGGGGGGCGCGAAATATTTTATTAAACTATTTCCCTCCTCAGCATCATCAAATGCATCTATCTGTGCTAAATATTGTAAAGCATTTAGATGTCTGCGTGGTGTTAAGTGTTTTTCATCAGTGACTTTGCACTAACTTTGGTAGTTGCCTTCTGGCCGTATTTTCCTACAACCTTATCCACAAGTTGCTCACTAAAAACAGTTAACAACATTCTTTTTGCTTGACTAATTGTTCTTTTCTCTTTCCTTTTTCTTACTTTTCTTTTATTTTCCTTCTTTCTCCTTGTCTTCCTGTGTCGTTCGCTAACAACAACTTCATTCTGTGGGAATCTTCTTGCAATGATGTCACTTGTATGAGAAACATCATATTGTTTGGCTTTCACTAAACCAAGCCAATGTTTCAGAGTATCAAGTTTACTTGTTATATATTTGTTTTCAGTACCAGCAAATGGCCGCTCACTGTGATTGTCATCAAACAGTTCCCTTCTCCTGTTTTCTAAAAGATCATGTAGTTCTTCTAGACTTTTATGTGAATTCTGAAGATCTTGTAGCACCTTTGTGACTCTGGTAACATCCTTCACATTCAGATCAACAGGCAGTGTAACGTATCTGTTCACAAATTCACAATCTATCATTTCGATTTGTTTTCCTAATTTTGTCATCTTTTGATTTGTTTCCCAGCGAAAAGATTACATCTAAGTATTCCACAACATTCTGAATTTCTTTGCACTTTTGAAGTCACAAATGTCTTACATTTACATGTGTATTGGTAATGCATTTGGTGTAGGAAAGTGAAAGCTATATTTGTCAGACCTCAGTGTGCATAAAATCCTTAGTTTGCTAGCACTTCATGACATCACAAATGTCTGACATTAGATAGTTATATTGTGTTATGAATATAAATAGATATTTGAATACACTATGTAGGTGATGTGATGTCCTTAGATACTCCCCACAAATGTCCCCACTACAGTTTTTCACAAATCACGCATGTGAATGTGTGTTTACTCTGTGTTTCTGTGTATGTATCAGTGAATGACAGTTAAAACCACCACATCAAATGCCTTGGTATTAAGTGATGACTACTTATGGTGTCTAGTTGGGAAATAAACAAGATTATACCACATGTGTATGTATGTATGATTACATGTATGGTCAAAATGTTTTATTTTGTTTTGTTTTGTTTTCTAAAAAACTTCCTCTACAACTACTAAGTTGTTTGGGCTGAAATAGTAACATAATAGTAGTACCAAAAGAGATATTACAGTTGTGCTACAGTAACAAAAAAATTTGTACTCTTTTTAGTTATTGTAGGGGGCAGGATATTGTGCACTTTTTTTCTACTTTATACTTTTTATACTTTTGAAGGGGGGGCTGTGAAATTTTGGTCACAGTAGATGAGGCCCCCCCCCTCCGTAAATTCTGTCCGGTCCCTTAAGCGTGAAACACGGTGTTACGACTCAATGTTTACATCAGCATAAACATATACATTTTACCTTAATACAGATTCATTGTATTCATATGTAAACACGTCAGATCAAAACATAACGTGAAATTCAGTAAAATTCAGAAGTTCAGAGTAAATATAGGACCAAATAAACGTGGCAGAGCCGCCATACACTGACAATAAATGTACTTAATTATTTTTCACCTACATGTACACTACGACATACTGATATACACTACTGCAGTATAAAGTCGATTGCTGTGTTGTGAGTTTTGACGTGTAGTGGGCCATCGCAACCTGTGAAGTAATGCACTAGAGGGTTGACACCCCATTGTAGTTACTGTGATAATAGGACTGTGCACCCATTTAAGGGAGACGGTACTTCCATGTATATTATTTATAAAATAACGAACACTACTTTGAAAAATAAGCAAAGCGTTGTGTACCTTCATCGCCATCATCTTTTTTCTTGCCACGGGTAAGAACAACTTGCATCGCAAGCAAAACAACGACGTAGCTGATACAGGTAGTCCACATTCGAACTGTCATGTTGACGTTTCGAATTACAGTTTACAACGAGCGAAAACCACACCAAATCTCGCCTATTTGGTGAGAATGAATTGTGAGTCAACCAATGGGTCGCGTACACAGGATTTTGATGGCGGCGTCGCCAGGGCAACTTCGACAGAGTAGCTACAGCATTGTTAAGTGAGGGCGATAACTATTTACAGGGTTGTGAAGAAATTGAACAGAGGTCATTCCGATCACTAACTGTCTGGAACACTGAATACATTAAAGTTGTAATGAAAGAGAGAGTGATATTAATTTTTTCTACTGTGACATTTGAAAAGTCTATATTTCTGAAAATCATCAAATCCTTGGGAAGACGTGGGACAGATTAACCACCAACATGTATGTGCTTTATAATGTAACTTTCTGTCATTTTGTCCCATGCTATCATAATAATATTGGCTTGATGGTTATGTAAATAAAACTCACTTTGACACGTGAATCATAAAACTGAACTACCGTGTACGGTAGTCCGAGGGTTTAGTACATTGAACTTACAGACATACAGCCATACACCTATATCGCGTCGTTGAAAACACTTACAAAAATCTTTCATTTACATGCAATGCGAACAACATTCACTGTACTGCCCTTGACCTCACCATGGAAACCAAGCACATGCAAATCAAGTCATGCAAGACAAACAGGAGAAGGCTCATAGAAAGGTAAAGTGGTAGGTATGTGTCCTTGTACATGTAACACCCTTTGCCCTCAATAACATCACGATGGGTCATTACCAGAAAACCCTGAAAAAATAGACATGTTATGTGAAGACAAACACACCACCAGTCACGATCGTTGAGGGGTTAATGGCGTTGTTGTCATGACAACTCAGGTATACAGCTTTCATGATATGTAAAGAGACTAGTAAAATTCATACACTAGTCAGTTGAGAGAAACAGGGTCGCTCTAGACTGAATGTGTGGTTGGCTAATTGGTTGTCTCGAAATCCTCGAGGAATGGGGAGGACATAGTTCAAATTAATTAATTAATTAGGTTACCTATCCCTATAGCATAATTTTCATTCTTTTTTTCTTTTTTTTTCTTTTTTTTTGTCAAATAGCCATGCCCCATTTGTAAGTCGACGGTGAAGTGATGAATAGCCGGGACATAAGGCACGTGATATATGCTTTGTACAGGTCCGGTGTACGTATAGCTTAGGCATTGTGAAATATATAATCATCCTACTAATAAAAAAGGCAAATTCTGACCTGGAATGAACTCTGAACTCCGAATCTAGGTCTATGGTCAAAAGACAAAATACATGACAAAAGAATCTCATGCATAACAAGAATATCATATTGGGAACCTGAATCACATTCTATTTGCCCTCAGTTCACTCTAGTGGTCTGAGTTTTGTGTACATGGCGCTACTGTGTTCAACAACTTTCATTGACCTTGACTCAGGTACAGTGGCACGCGACCTCAGAGCACAAACATAAAGATACTAGCCAAGGTAAACAATTTAGCCAAGGTAAACAATTGTTAATTGTCATTTTTAAGCCATGAAAGTATACATGTACGTCCATATCGTAAACCCTCTCGTTTATCGTTCAGTCAGCCTAATCCCAGACTACCATAACACTTGCACCACTCGAGGTCATCCAGACCTCGGCATCGTGATGTGACACTTTACTCAGCAACATGCACACTGTCAGCAATACAGGGGTTATGTGACCTTTCTTTGCCTTCTACAAAAAGTATTTGGGTTGTTTTCCGTCCCACTTTCTACAACACATTAACTACTCCAACTCGATGTTCTCCTAACTTATATCTACTAGCGTCAAACACGATTTTTTCAGATGAAATATTCATAACTTGCAAATGCTATTAGATAATGTATCATTAGTGGAAATAAAAGCATTGATTGTGAAATAGCCGAAATTGGTTGTGTGGTTTAATCAATTTTTGATGGAAGGACAGATAGTATTTTTAATGGTGTTCAAATATGTCAGTATATCGTAGTTTTTAGGTCTTCCATTTTTAGTTTATTTGTATTGCAGTGCTGAATTGCGACAGTGGTCATATTCAACCATGTGGCTCGTGGCTTCTCACAAGTTGCGGCAACGATACACACGCCGCCCAACTTTTTTCTCTTTCTTTTTTATGCGACAGTAGGCCAGTAGAAATTCACTCAGATCTGGGGGTATCATAGAATCCACCAGAGGTGAACAGGTCGTTCGAGGAATATTTACAAAAATTTATCAAGCTTATTAGCATGAATAAAAACGACATCATTTTCGGTAGTGTAAGTGGTGGCGCCCTTCATATGTTTCATCTTCAAGTCCAAGGAAATTCGACTGTTACACGCTATTAGATTGACACTGTTATTTCAGATTGTACTTTTACATTTTACTATCATAACTAGGCAAAGCCCATTAGCTCGCGCAGGGTAGATTCATTTGTGACCGGCTGCCTGGGCCAGGGTTCAAACACTTGATTTGGGTTTCCAGGGGTGTTGACCATCAAAATTTATTTTATTGAATGACATCTAATTCTCTGACATGGACGAGAAGTAAAGAAAGTCAACACTCTATGCAGTCAGCATATCTCTTTCACCTCACTGATTGTAAAATAAGTGTTACACTGGTATGATAATTTCGTATATACGATTGGTTTCTGTCGAGGATGAGGTTTACTGACCGAAGTTGTACCTCGCGACATTAGAATTGCTCGAACTTTTACATGTACATGTTTTTATCTTATACGTATCATGCAATTTAAAATGTTTTCGAAAATAATAGGTTATTAGTATTACATCAACAGTAAATGAGTCTAAAATGGTTCGAGTCTTCGAATAGTTTCGCGACTAACTTGTTCGTTTTTTGGAGACACTGTGGGAAGGGATGAGATTGAAAAATATATTAATCACCGTACCGTTCAAGTCGAAATCTCAATAAAAACCAAGGACTGGTATAACCCTAAACAACGCCGGTGCGTTTGCTTGCTCATGTTGCTCGTTGTGAGTAGGAAAGACACTTGTGTAAGCTTTAATGCAAATACATACAGTGTAAGTAATGTTGGTATCTTATCAAAGCAAAAACACCACATAAGCTGAGACCCCATAACTTTGTTTATTGATAGTATGCTATTATAACAATGATCGAATGCAGTGTTACATTATAACTTCAACAGATGAGCAAACTGACGAAAGTGTTGCATGAATCTACATCAGACTAGAGGAACCCACTGTTGTTTTTTAATATCAGTTGTATTGTTGATTTTATCTAATTTTGTCGCTATGTGTGAAGTTCTTCTACTTCTAGTCCTTCTATTCCTATAACCCCATTTCATTCAAAGCAAACGCAACGGTGTGCTGTGTTTGCACCAGTTGTGCAAGAACCTCATTTCAGCTCCTCGCTATCCCACCATACCCCAGACATTTATTTACTACTGTGGTCTAAGACCGTATACATCTTCATAGAGCACAAAACGAAGTCGAAGGTTTTTAAAATTCTGCGAGATTCTAAATTACTGGATATGTTTATTATGTTTGTGGTATTTACAGGTTGTGACTTGAGTAATGCAATACTGTCATCATTGCTAGTACTAACGTCTAGACGTACTTTGGCGACGCCTCTCGAAGGGTTTATACGGGCTTTCACATCGATTTTGTTCACCGAAACCCAATCCCCTTGTCAATACTTGATGCATTTTCATTGTAACCGTTGGCAAAAACCACACAGAATATTGATTACTCATTCGGGATGTATTTTCTCAATATACAAGCCGCTGTTCAATGTCACTCATCGGTTTTCGCTTCCACATCAGTGACTGACAGGGATCCCAGTGTTTTGTCAACTGTAAGAAAGGTTACCATAGCAACGCACATAACAAGAAATAAAAAAAGTAAGTTTAGAAAATCGTGCAACTAAGAGAATGATGGAGAGTTGTTCCGATTTAAGGAGGGACGTTACTAAAACCCTCTTTGATATAAGCTTATTTTTGTGCAATGACACTCTTTCTTTATTTTAAAGCATTTCCCATTATTAACGAGACATTTTTGCGATCATGCATAAAAGGTTAAGTTGGCCTAAACTAAATACATTGAAAGGTAACGTAGTTAATGTAGTTGAAACAAAATCGTTATCTGGTTCGACAAAATAATCTTACTAACATTGCTACTAGATTTAGATAAAACTAGATTTATAAGATAGTTACATTACAATATTGACATGTCTGTGTTGTTATTGTACAATATATAATTAGCGACTATCTACTAAGATGGTGGTAGATCACACTTAAAGACATTAATGTAGCAATGATTAGTAAGATTTTTGTCAAGCCAGACGATAGAGTGTAGTAATCATAGCAAGATATCTGTTAGTCAGATTGTTTTTGTTTTAACTCAATTTACTTTCCCGTGTGTGAATACGAATCACTTTTTTTCTTTGCCTTACCATATATTTACATGAATGGTATCTCAATTTTCGACTTCCACAGCTGTTATATTTGATTGTACATACATTGTTTATTGAAATTGTTGAAATTACAGAAGTTGTTGCATACACATATTGATATCGTTGTATAATTAGGTAATTATAATAATAATGATAATGATAATAATGCGAATTGATAACGTGCCTTTCCCCCTGAGAGCTCAGCAAGGTGCTCAGACCACTAAAATAATCTGAGCCCTGACACGGATCAATGGCAGTACAACGCAGCCCTTTATACTTCCTCAACTCCCTCGGGAGCATACAATACATTGCAGCCTCTATAAGCGCATATGATTAAATCATTCACATTGCAACCTCTATCCTACCAGGTCCCCCAATTATACAGCTAGGTTGACTGAGGCACAGTCGTGGTTCAAATCTTGCCCGAGGACTTTATAGTCATTCATAAACAAACGGATGCAACGTAGTTCTTGGCATGACCAATGATTTAGCAACAGTTTGGACACTGTCGTACTGGAGCTAATGCAAAGGTTAACAAGAAATACAAGTCAAATACTATGAAAAGAAGGTATGTTTAGATATTCATTGAGACCTCACAGTGTTTGTTATGATTCATAAGAATATACAGACACTGATAGCTTGAACGCTTATAAAATGACACATCTTAATTCATCTCACAAAAGCCTGTATGGCGCACACAAGCCTGGTTGGCTGCATTCGAACAAAAAGTGTTGTACCCCGTTTGCGCCCTCACAACAACTCGCACCTATGTTATTGTTTGTGCAATGGTCGAAATGTGAGTTTATATAGGGATGGGAAACTTAAAATAATAATTAAAAAAAAAATGTTCGTTTCCGATATCTGGCTTCAGAAACTAGGGTAGGTAGGTCGGAATTATATTTTATTTTACTTTATTTAAAAAAAATGATGGGTGTGTAAAAGAAGTAAATGAAGACGAACACGTTATGCAGACTGTACTGTTATCGTTTTAAAAAAGACCTGGTTTCTCTCTGGATTACGATTTTTTTAAAAACATACCACAGATGAGGCACAGGCATGAACGACTTGTAATGACAAGGCCCCTAAGGCCACTCATATTTATCTAACTGAAAGAAGAAAAATATTGGAGAAAGATATCTAGCTATTCAATATATATATATATATATATATATATATATATATATATATATATATATATATATATATATATATATATATATATGCTATTCCAAATCTGAAATATTATATATATATATACATCATATAATATCAAAATTGAAAATTATCACATAGAATCATAATTCGGTACACACATATCCTTACTTACTACAATATACATCTACAAAGAGTAAAAGTCACATTTTGCGTGACGTTATCCGAACATAAGTGATCGATGCAGGCATTTGAAAAAATATTATATTACTCGACGTGCAATTAAGACAGACAGGTAAGTGTTAATTTCAGCACATGTTATTCCCATCAATGAGATGGCTATGTACACACTCACACGAATGGTTTCAACACGAATTTTACATATCATGCCCAGTTGTCATGGCAACAAGACACTTCCGTTCGTGTTATAGAAGATCGGTCCTTGGCAACAGAGTATCATCTCTTCCTAAGTGCTTTTTAGGCATTTCACATTAGTGGCGTGCATCTATTTTTGTGCATTACACTCTGCATACACAGTATTCTCTCGTTTTTCCTTGAAATTTATATGGAGTGCTCGCTAATTAAAGTAAGTCCTGAGAATTCCATTATATGAAAAGTGAGGAGAAATAACATGTGTCACTAATTATGTTAGTTTTATCGTTGAATACATGTACAGATATTCAGATACTGTTACATTGCAATAACAAGCACCGCGGCCTTGATATAAAAACAGAAACACGACGAAAACACTCAATACATATGCTTAGCCGTGTTCATCTCATTTCTTACAGCAAACCTTAACACAACAGCAAACACAGCCGACGATACAACAGACACAAACCAACACGATGCCCACCACGATGGCCACGATGATACCGACACCCATAGCTAAAATCTTGCCAATAAAATTTAGAACCTCGGCTGAAATTATAAAGAAAGAAAAAAAGGTGAAATTGATGAGTGACAATGTCTTTGGAACACAGTGGCGTCTTGGTTATACTTATATCATTGTATCTCTAAAGGGTGTTAAATTACAGGAAAAGAGCAATGTCTCGGAAATGTAATAAATTAAAGTTTCATATGCATTCAGTGAATGCTTTGAATTTTGAATCGATTAGATAGACAACATTGTTGGCAAGAGAATAAGCATAGAGTGATAATAGTTTTATGTTCATAAATATTGACCTTTTATCTAGGCTTTGTCGAATGATTTATTACAAAAAAAACATTTTGGATGTAATATCACTGTGGAGACCAGTAACATTTAAGCCAGTTTGACACTATATGGGCGAGATCAATGGATTTGACTATATATGAGTGTGAGGTCAATGGATTTGACCATATATGGGTGTGAGATCAATGGATTTGACCATATATGGATGTGAGATCAATGGATTTGACCATATATGGGTGTGAGAGCAATGGATTTGACCATATATGGATGCGAAATCAATGGATTTGGCTATATATGGGTGTGAGGTCAGTACGTTTGACCATTGAGATAAATGGCTTTAACCATATATGGTTGTGAGGTCAACAAGTCTAACTATATAAGGTCATTTGAGATTTACACTTACTTTCGTCACTATAGTCGCCGCAATTATCCTGTAAATTGTCTTTCAAATCTATATTCACACATTTACCATTGTCACAAGCAAACTGTGTGACGTCATCGCAGGGAGCATCTAAGGGGAAATCACATTAATAACGAAAATGTTTAGTTATATTGAATATGTAAATATTAATAAACTTAATGCTCGTAACATAACAGAAGACAAAACAGAACCAAAAAAACTCAAAGAACGACAGCCAGACAGATAGTAGATCGTAGATCAATAGAGAGACGGGTAGACAGATAGATAGATATATATATATATATATATATATATATATATATATATATATATATAGATAGATATATGGATATATGTAGATAGATAGATAGTATTAGATAGATAGATAGATAGATAGATAGATAGATAGATAAATAGACAGATAGATAGATAGATAGACAGATAGATAGACAGATAGATAGATAAATAGACAGACAGACATACAGACAGACAGACAGACAGACAGACAGACAGACAGACAGACAGACAGACAGACAGATAGATAGATAGATAGATAGATAGATAGATAGATAGATAGATAGATAGATAGATAGATAGATAGATAGATAGATAGATAGATAGATAGATAGATAAAAAATTTGGAGAGAATTACCATTTCATCAAACATCATTACCTGTAAAACCATTGAATCCAATATGAAAACCATAATCATTTCCAGAACTGTCGGTGTACCAATAAAGTGTTGCCTTATTTGTAGTCGTTACATAATAACCAACATCTGGTACATCAGTCAGGTCGCCACATAGTCCACCAGAGGGCGTCAGCTCAGTTCCTACATCTTTGTCCCCGTCCCAGATTTCCAGATAATCAGTGCACGAAGTGTCTGAGTTAGAGACTACTTCAAAACTCACAAAATTCAATATGATTTTGTTGTTCGCCGGAGCTTCAATCACAATGCTACAATTGTTGACATTGTCCTTGTACGATAGGAATTTGGTTGTGTACATGATTCCATCCGGTTCGTCAGATGTTATAGAAATGGTATCCCAGCATACATCTTCCACGTAGTACCCTTAAAATGTAACCCATAGACATGTAACATTGGAGTATTAGTAATAGTAGGAAGCAGTGCAACAACAATAAAAGATAAATAATAAAAATTCTTGAACTTTAAATACATTCGATTCAATACAGCCATGGCCATGCACAAAAGTGATGGGATGGTAGTAAATAATAATAATGTATGTATGTATGTATGTATGTATGTATGTATGTATGTATGTATGTATGTATGTATGTATGTATGTGTGTGTGTGTGTGTGTATGTATGTATGTATGTATGTATGTATGTATGTATGTATGTAATGTATGTGTGTGTGTGTGTGTGTATGTATGTATGTATGTATGTATGTATGTATGTATGTATGTATGTATGTATGTATGTATGCATGCATGCATGCATGCATGTATGTATGTATGTATGTATGTATGTATGTATGTATGTATGTATGTATGTGTATGTGTATATGTGTGAACGTGTCATTGACGTAGTGTGACAGACGGAGGCTATTGACCCACTTCCAATGTATAATTCTTTCTCTTGCTTATGAAACAAACCTATCTGAAATGACAGCAGCATATATAGCAGACTAATCCTTTATTAGTATATGGAAATGTATATCATTATCAAAATATCTCTCCGGAGGACCAGAGAGGTTGGACCATTAGCATAATTCACACAATTTTTCAGGATTCACAAAATCAATGACTTATAATTCCTTTATAGGCATGCTTCAAATTAAATTTCGACTATATCCTTAATGACAATTTATGCGTTGTTATATAATAGCTCAGATGCACTTATTTAACTTGATGAAAGCAGAACGCGTAATTATACATATGCGTAAACCAATTCAGGCGAAAGATTGCGGAGAACAGCGTGCAATTATCACCATTTTGATACTTTTCGAGGATGACTGACAGAGTATGACACAAACATCACTACGTTCACTTTAATTAAATGCATTTAAAACTATATCCGAGATTAAAACCGAGAACGAGGAACATTGGCCTTTACCACTTATCTGTCAACGAGCTTGAACGTCTAGCATTTAAATGGTGAAATGTGACAGTGATCAATCTTGATTTAAGAATATAATCGATAATAAAAGCTGATACATATTACATCGATGTAAAGTATATGTTGTATATATACACATGTTTGCAAAATCCCGCCGTGCATAAGCATGAACAACGTACCGTATCACCCATAGTATATGATACGCAAATGGTATGCATAATGTATTAATTTAATGATAGGCCATTTTCTATTCTCATCGTTGACATTTTCGATTGACGATGGATAAAAAGTAAAAACATCTCATTTGTCAGCCATTTTTACAGGTAATTACACGTTCATCATTCTCTCGTAAAAAATAACTCGAAGAGGACTTTCAGCTCACAATATGTAAACTATTGGCATTTTCGCACAATGTATGAATCCCTAGAATTGAGTACATTATGTGTAATAGAATGGAAGTCTTATTCAGGCGTGTCTCGTCTAAATTAGCGAAGGCCAAGAAAAGGTGCGCTGCCATAGAAACTGTTTGACTCGCTGTTTTTTTATAGAGAAATAAAATAGGATTCGAAAACCAGCCTATTGAAATTGAACTGAACTACTTACATTTTTTAATATTAATCCCCATGTTTGTGCTAAACCACTGTCTGTTTTCAGTCAAAAGGAGAGAGGATGTCTGTATTTTCTACCGAAATAAAATAATGTATGTTCTACTTACAGTCAAGTAATCCATTAGTCGTACACAGCAAACATAGAAGTGACAAAAGGACGTACATCAGTTCTGTAAATGTGCACTTGACCATCTTCGACTCGACGTTCCAAAATTGTCGAAATAGCGATCAATTGTGTAACCTCGAAAACGACTGCTGTAGTATAACTGTATGTCAGCGATGTGAATCCGTAGCGAAAGCAAAGCTAATTAAGGGATGTGAATGGTCGTCAAGAGCCCTCGTTTCCATGACAACAATATTTTTGTAGCAACCAATGGCGAATGCGAATTGAATTCGTCAGCTCGCTGTGAACGTGAATGTAATTTGATTTATTGCTTTACTCTCTCGAGTTTTCTGATGTAATGGATTGATAAATATGCAAAGGAACCGCTATGGAAACAGATAAACAAATATTGTGATCACATCATGAAGACAGAAAGTACGAAATTGGCGAAAAGACAGGAAACATAAGGATGGTGATAGAGGATACATGAATACAGTGACAAAGATTAATAAACATATACGTAACTAATAAACTGGGAGAGTCATACATACATACATACATACATACATACATGCATGCATGCATGCATGCATACATACATACATACATACATTCATACATACATACATACATACATACATACATACATACATACATACATATTTACCTAATATGTCTTGCCTGATAATACCTTGAGAAAGAATTCGAAACGTCGGATTTTACATCTATTTATTCCGGACTGTCTCACAAATTTCCTTATGCTTTTCTACATGCATACATACATACATACATACATACATACATACATACATACATACATACACATACATACATACATACATACATACATACATACATACATACATACAGTACCGTAGCCTGCGGGGGGGGGGGGGCAAGGGGGGCAGCTGCCCCCCCCCCCCCCTCCTTAGATTTTGGAAAAAAGAAAGAAAAAAAGCTACTTTTGAATACATAGCGATGTTTTTAAAATCGTTATTTACGATTCCTAGCATGCGCGATTTAAATTGATGGTTCACCATTGACTGTTAATATGTATCTTATATCTCTATTGTACGCTGGCTTAACATCCAATTTTTTTACTTTGAATGTGATATATGTTCGGCAACTACTTTGAAAGACACGACATTAGGCCAGAAAAAAATGAAAAAGCTACCTACCCATATATTTTTCTGGTGATGGGCAATATATCTTCATGCGGGCTTCGCATTTTTTTCAAAATTAAGGATATTTAAATAGTTCATATCTATTCCAAATTATATAATATCTTATGCAGTGGTTACTTGGCTCTGGTGATGCATACAAGCATGGATTGAGATTAAATTAAGCTGTTGCATATCCAATGTGCACTAAAACGAATTGAACAAAAGTTTACGACCATTATAGTGGGCTGAGCAGTCATTGGGCCATTAAAAGTTTGAAAGTTTTGAAATGTTGAATTTTTTGGAACCAAATTAAACTTCAGGAGAAGTCATTTACAAAGTGCACATCCGCAAAATATCTTTCACCTTTGCCACAACAAAATACACTTCCAGATAATATGTAATCCATAGCATAATTGTTTCAATTCTGGTATTTTATTACCATATTCAAGCATTGTAAGACTTTAAATTATGTCTATGGTTTGATATTTTATGCCTCTAAATGGCCCCCTACACTGTCTTTTTTTCAATTTTGTTTCACCCTTGGAGTTGTCTCCTTCCAATCAGTAGCAATCAAGGTGATAATTGTCTTTCCCCTAAAACAAGATAGAACCTCCCTGTATAGGTTAGAGCTAATTAGAGACATCTCCTAAATGTGAAATCCACATCCTGTGTAAAGTAATCTCGTTCGGAGTATTATTTTACTTGGCTATCTCTTATGCATCATTGTACCATATGATTTTAATATCAGAAGGGGTGGCTAAAATAATGCTTGAGTTTCATTTGGCGGGGCTTAAAAGGGGAACAACACTATTTGTTTAACCTTAAATTGTGTACATTTCCTAACTGTAGCTATGCAGACAAATTGCATGAGATAGTATCAAGATGACTGAATAAGTTCTATCTAAACTTGACCTGAAATAGTTTGCTAACGTTACATATGGTTTGCATTATCCTTGTCAAACATTGTGAAAAAATGAAATCGACCTACTTACCCAATGTGATGGGTTAGGTTACCCGTTGACCAGCATTTTATATTTTTTCTGGCCTTACATATATGACATTACGTAAATTATATGCAAATTTATGTAAGTTATCATTTTTCTAAATTTTAAATGTATGATTGCACCAAAACGAAGTGCTGCCCCCCCCCCCCCCTTGGCAATTTAGTCAGGATACGGCCCTGACATACATACATACATACATACATACATACATATAAAGGATACAGCCTGCTTCGAAGTGACAAATAAGGCATTTGTCACTCAGAAGAGGGCTGTCAGCTTTTTGTACCATCTAGTAAATATATAATAACACCAATGGAAAGACAAACAACACGACGGGGCCAGTGTCTATTGTACTTATGCCTGACAATATCACAGGATGGCAGGATTAGTCTATCTCACCCTTACTAGACATCACCTTCGGTACACGTCTAGAGTAATCTTATCTGTTGATCAAACATTGCAAACGTCAATGGCATATCTTTCGTTGGCTACTGAAAAAGTTAATCTCCTGTCAATAACTGGTTAAGACTATTTTATGAGACAAACAAACAAACAAACAAACAAACAAACAAACAAACACACAAACAAACATGCATGCATGCAGGCATGTTTGTATGTTTATACATACATACATACATACATACATACATACATACATACATACATACATACATACATACAATATACTAGTATCAGTCACTCAAAAGTGATGTAATACCATTATTGAGTTGTCATTTATTAATGATATTAATGGAATCGATATTGTTTCAGACAATGACGCATATTAAGTCACATGTCGAACCTTCTCCATGTCAAACCAAACAGTGAAAAGCAATATCTAGTAATATATTTACGGGAAAGTATCATGGTGAACTCTGGCGAAAATGATAATATATGGAGCTTCGGGCGTGCTATCCATTATATCGTTTACAACAACTAACCACTCACGCAGATTACGTCATGCGAAATTGTAAGCATTGCGAACCACCATAGAACGGTTTTATGCCAATTGTGATAACATCATTATATTATCAGTCCCCAAAAAGTGCATTTGGACCCATCCGTCTGTCAAATTGTGTGTATGCACGCACACATGTCTATGAAATGCATGAGCTAATTTCAACCAAACCTGGTACAAATGTCGGATACTGTAGTGGGTATGGTGGGCGTTCGCGATAATGGCTTAAGGTTATAGACCACGTTCAATGTCCCTTGCTGATATTGGTTTGCAGTTAAGAAAGTAATGATTTTACACATCCATAACTATACATTTTCTGAAAGCTCTTGATCCACTCTTTACAATGAAATTAGTAAAATTTGGTTTTATGTACTTCAGATCACGTGACCTCTACATACGTGATAATTTGCATGTTTGGTTCAACAAAAATTAGCTCCTTCAAATTTCGACCAACAATAGAAAACGACGCACAGTGTTTATCACCACGTCAGTGGCTACAAAACCGTGTCTCAGATTTTTCCTATCTGTTTTTGTAACGAAGATATATAAATAATAATAAATAGTGTCCAAATAAACCATGTATGTCTCATCTAAATCCGTCTTACTTTCGAACAAAAGACGCAATCAAAAATCTGAGACACGGTTTTGGAGCCACTGACGTGGTGAATAAGATCCTACTGTGTTTGTTATTGTCGGGTACTCTTTGAGGTTGCTAATTTCCACAAAGTAACGCAATTCTTTACAAAATGTAAACTTGAGAAAATGACAAAAACATGTGTTTGAGTTGAAACAAACAAAAAACGTTTAACACATTCCTTACAGAAAAGTTGTAAGTGTCACATCCTTTATCACCTTCGAAAATTTGCTTTTTTCCATGTTATGACCATTCTATTGGCCAAAAAATATGAAATCTGTCAGTTCAAAGGTAGCCAACGCCCACTATTCGACATGCGATTTTGGCTATTCGGGTTAAAAATTAACTTCCTCATTTGCATATGTTTGCGAACAAATTGAGGGCGGAGCCTACTTCCTTTTATGGAAAGCAGAGTGTCAAGCTACGTTTTAGCGGTCTCAGGTTTTATGTAAAATAAACGTAGTGGTTTCCGGTGAGAGAGTAAACGTTCCCTGGGTTCCCGTTCAACATGAAACGACGGAAAATATACCAAATGCTTTGAAAGTGGTGTTTTAACTAATAAAGAATCTAGTTAGCTTCATAAAACATCTTTAGTATGATGGTATTTTCTTGGAGTAACAATGTATAGTCCGGTCGCGATTGTAGATGTACTATGTTTTGCTTTGAAGCATCTTACTCAGAGTCGATTGTTTTTATTTTGATACATAACATGTATCTGTGTCGAAATCAACGTCAAAAGACGCACCACTATTGTTGTAATTTGATATGTTGCCATTGTTGAATTTGTTGTGTCTACCAGCGCCGGTTCATCTGGATACAGCATACACAGTACATTCAATCATGGGTGGAGGATCTATGATTCAACACACCGCTTCAACGTCAATGCAAAACGAAAACTGTTAGACATGTCTAGCAATATAGCTCTCTCATGTCTCTAGCTCTTCGGCATGTTAATTTTTTTTTACAAAAGCAAAAATAGTCGGAGATGACACGGCACCACGCGAGGGCTTCAGTGAGCACGGGCCGTGTTTAGAAAGAAGACGAAACCACCTCGTGTCAATTTGTGGTTGGTAATGAACTCAATCAAAAGAAAATGAAATAAGCGAGTACATAGTTTTCAAGAGGGATAGTTATCCGACAGCTTCGCTCTACTACGCGTATACGACGACTTCGCATTTGGAAGGTCGAAGACTGTGGCGTGATGACACGTGCTACGAAGGGAAGGGGGGGGGGACTTAGCGTTCGATACTGACGTACCGCGTATACCGATGGAAAATCTGTACATTGAATATCGTAGATTTTTGAGGACATGTACCCAAAAATTCAATAACTGGGAATGATAATGTACCACGTTGTTCGTTTCTGTGACATTTTATTTAGTGTCACCTAAGTGAAGTAGTGTCGATGAACAACACGGGACGGTATATGTTTACATGGAAACGATCTGTTGACCTGTACTCGATAACTAGTCTTGCTGCTAGACGTTCGGGCTTTCTTTCGTATAAGTTACTATAACATATAAGCGAACGAAGTTTGCAGTGAGGGCTTGCCCGAACATCCTCGATAGCGATGTTAGGTCGTGTGTCGTAATTGTAACGGAAGAACATCCGAGGTCTAACAGATAGATTACTAGATAACGGGAGAGATACGAGTGGTGAGTTATTTTTTTTATTACAAAATAGCTATGCATGTGGTTCACGAAAAGATAACTTCCAAATCGTGGGTTTTGACTTCACTCGCTGAAACATAATCACCACTATACTGTACCACAAGGGCGAGTATGTTTTGTAAACCTAGGCTGTGAATCATTACTTCGCCTAGATAGCGAAAATGGATTCCCCAGAGGATCGATGGTTTGCTGATAAATCAGCTGATAAATACTTTTTTCCCTTTTTTGTTTAAAATTGTGATGATGTGGTACTATTTACACCTTTCCACCATTCTTTGTTGTAGGATGCCTTTGGGTTTTGGAAGACTTCGCAAAGACCATCTGTGCTAAACTGTAACAAAGCTGACTTTCACTTGCATTTTGACACCTATTGTAATACATTCCTTTATGCACAGTAAAATTTCATTAAAATTGAGAAATGTTTTCACCATTTAAATAGTTTTGAGTAGACAATCGGTTATAAGCAATATCTTGAAAAGACTGAGTAAGAGAGAGAGAGAGAGAGAGAGAGAGAGAGAGAGAGAGAGAGAGAGAGAGAGAGAGCAACTCTAATTCATTCTCTTTATTCATTTTTTTAGCTCGCTCATTACATTATTGGGCAACTCTTTTTTGACACTGGAAGGACGTCCTCTTGTTATTCATACTTGTGGTACACTGTACCCCAGACCCCATGACCATAGCAATTCTTTTACTGGTCTGAGACTGTACTGTATCAGCAAGTTTATGTAAATGAGTAGCCAAGTACTTGACACATTTCGTCAAATGTATGCTAATGAGCTGCCTAGTACTTGACACTTTCCGTTATATTATAATAAAGTGTGCAAATGGTTGTAAAGCCATGTGCATTTGTTTTGGTTTTTTATTCCTTCCCATATCTCAAGATTGAGAAGTGCTACATTTATTTGGGTTGCATACAATGATAGCTCAAATGGTTGGTAGTCATTTCCCCCCAAAAAGTTAATTTTGTAATTTTTTCTAGCTTTATCGTGGTCTATAACCTTAATCAGTGGCGTCAGAAAATCACAGTTTGCCCACTAATCCTGGAGACTAAATATATAGAGACCTCACTGAGGGTCTGTACCCATGTTAACCATGTGGAGCTTTAGAATGAGACTTTGACCTTTGCTCTTACCTGCCAACCACAAATTTCAAGAAAAATAATGTGTTGCATCCGATTTTATGACGGAATGATCTGTTTTTACAATTTTCCAAGACAGTCCAAAAGAAATTAAAGTTCGAACAGTTCAGCGCTTATTTCTGCATTCAAACCTCATTAGACAAAGTGCATTTATGAAATGATTGATTGTGATGGCAAATCTATTAGCGTTGACGTTGATAATTAATGTTACAAAAAGACAGAAATTGGAAACGTTGACACAATTAGTAGAGAGAAGAATTCCTCCTATGGGAACATATGTCATCTAAAATTGACCACCAGCTGTTTTTCTGCATGGCAAATGCAAATTCAATAAATACTCACACCGTACCCCTACAATAATATTTGGTCAAATATCATATCTCCTGCCATCACCATTATTAAAGGAGTTTGTAAGCTCATAATCCGAGTAGTGCGTTTTATTGATAATTATTAATGTGACTGTTGTATTTAAACCAGCTTTCTGTTTACCTAGAACCTTGTAAGCTGCAGGAAAGCTAATATTCCATTCAAAATATGGAATGACCCATTAAGTGGGGGGAATATTATCTAATTTGCATAAATCCAAAATGGCCGCCAAAGTAGCTTTATTTACAACTGTAACTGCACACAACACAAAAATGCTCAGATTTAATTGTATATTGATTATTGTAACAAGGTTTTAACATCAAGGGTTTGATGTATTGTAAACGATCAATGCGACATTCTTCTACTTATTTGGACGGTTTGATGTTTGATCAATGATCTGAGTTCAGTGAAGGAACCATTTGTCGACTAGTATAAAAGTCAAGGGACGAGAGAATGGTTGTCAAATGTAAATGCTCCGCAGCTATGAATATCAATCAATCAATAAATCAATCAATCAATCAATCAATCAATCAATCAATCAATCAATCAATCAATCGTTGATACAACCATCGACCTACCTAATCACTAAATGAACCGGCCAATCAACCTATTATAGAATCAAGCTATCAAGCAATCATCAATATACATTTTACACCAAAGTCCTTCATTACGATAAGTGATGCTATGTGTCATAATGTGATGACTTAAAAGAAGGATAGCTTATTCCCTGGGGAACAAACACACTTTCAGTTTTCAACTACTAGGAACTCTGCAGTGGCTAATTATCATTATTTCATAAATAAACGGTATTTCTGGAGAATTAGAGTGTAGTCTGTGAGTGTTTAAGTCTAGATGTTATCCGTGGCTTTGACTCCTTCACCACGTCTAGCGGAACAAGGAGATGATATGAAATTTCAAATTCAAATAAAATCACCCACACAGTATTTTAACATTCATGCCTTTGTTAATCAATCACAGAATTCTGCCCAATAACAAGTTAGTGTTCATCGTTAATAATTACATAATGTCTATATACGGTACATTTGTCATATCAGGACGCTACTTAATATACTGTATACATCATTTCTTACAGTGACGGGTTTACTAAATTAGCATGAATATTTTTTTGATTCATGACTTCTGATTCTACTAGACGTGGAGAAGGATTCAAAGCCATGGGTAGCCTTTAGTTTACATGACAGAATATTTGATGACATATTCACAAACAGGTAATTTCGTAATCACAAAATACAAAATTAGAAATTCGTCAGTTACTCAGAATACAAAGAATTCATGAACAGAGTTTGATTATTTATTTAAGAATAAGTTTAATCAACAGATGAAGTAAATGTTTCATTTTATTTGATTTTTCTTCAAAACTACATACACAATTCGATTCCATCAAGGCAGTGGTACTGAGGTACAGTATTTATTGAGATCCAAATTTAAAGCCTCAACAACATAACATTGACTGCGTATGTATATTATGTAAATAACATTGAGATTCTAATAGTATTTGATTATTAAATTTGAGAAAAAAAGACAAATAATATGTCACGTGATCAATCATATTTTATGGCATACGGATGTTCATTATTCAATGCATGGACAACAAACATGCACTCCTCATTGCACAACTCTATTTATCGAACAACACAATTGCACCTGACAGACGTGTACATATGACACGATGCATGCACCATTGCGAATTACTAGTACGACTTCAGCCACACACATTTACAGTATCTTGATACCATATACCTAAACGAGTGCTGTAACATAAAGTTATCCACCAAATTGTTTCCATGACAACAGGCCCGACAGATGTTTTGTAATAATTTGCGCCACCTTCAAGTAAATATGGCTAGACAGCACTATTCTGTCATATCTGAAAGCAATATTCACAATATCATAATACAAAACTTATTGTTATATTAGTATTATTATAATTATTATTATTATTGTTATTATTATTATTTATTATTATTATTATTATTGTTATTATCATTATTATTATTATTACAATTGATAATTAATTATTCAGGCCCATATTCATGTTGTACTTAACAAAAACCTTAGGAGAAATAAACGTCCCACGTATACACAATATAAACCATGTGTCTCATACTATCATCTCTCGATGCGTATATAGCAGATTTGGTATAAACTTGCCAAATTGATAACATTGGCTCAGCCCAAACAGCGGACTCACAATACATCTAATTATAGACATTACAAAATTGTGACACGACATGTACATATCAAATGATACAATATATATTTTGTTTCAGCTATCTTAATTTTTCTTTCCATAACAGAGATGGAGCTATATACAGCGATAAGTCGGTATCGTTTATATTGTTGAACAAAATAATTACAGCCTTCAACTTATACTGAGGCTAGAAACCATTTTCGGATAAATTGGTGTACAAATGACATAAATACACTAAATTATTTAAGCAAATACGCGTTAAAAATGTGTGATAGATAAGGTTGAGTATGCACAGGGAAGGTTTGCGACCGATACTGGCGAGCATCGAATTATTTGGTAACCAAAATATTACGTCATATTGTCATTTTTATATATCTGACGACAGCACTACCAACTATGACATGACTCGACACGTTATAGTAGTATGAATAATGTAGGAAAATGCCAGTGTCGATCGAGCAAATGTAATCACGTGATGCCATAAAATTGCCGACTGTACCCCTTTAAATGTAGCTAGCTGAACGACCAACTAGCAGATGAGTACACTGTATTTCAATTTGCGCGCCAATATTCATCGATCGTCTGCTACACACGACGCAGCTGAGTCTAGTATGCAACGCAGATGAACTAAATGTACATTCATGAAATACGGATACCAAATATCAAGTCGTAAATGTACTATTGATGTTACTTTGTGAGGCCTACAGACGTAAATCTAATTAGTTCCATTTTTTCTTTTGAAAGGCACCTTTTCAACCCGTGTGCACATTGATTAGATCTGCTACGCCACTATTGTTGACGTTTTCTGATATCGATATCGCTTTTATATGTTGTGAAGTAACGTCTTTACCATAGTAAATATCAATGCGTTACTATAGCAAGTAATAACTCTAGGTTCTCCTGACAATATTTGCATGGAATATCAAAATATACATATAATATTATAATAAATTCGGAGAAGTTATCCTCACCTAGGTCTTACATATGATACGATCCAACATGCTGTAGCAAATGACTGCCACTGTTTTCACTCGCGAACAAAAACAAAGATAATGCCTGTCTGTGGGGAAGAGGTGGGGGGGGGGTGATGGTTTTGACGGTTCAGTTTGGCAAGATTCAATTTTACACTTCTTTACAATGTAAGGCCGCTTCATCAAATTATTTTGTCATTTGGAGTTTCACTATTATTAAAGTTCTATTGTAATTATGAATTGTTCGATTATCAATTCAACATTAGGATTAATATCAAAGAATTGACCAAAACATTTAATTTCTAAGTAAAGGTCAAATGCCAATTAAAAGATTACATTGTTAGTGGAATAACAACACACTGTATTGATGTGAAAATTACAAGTGTGATAAAACCAATAGCTTCCATGGTTACAGTGATAACGTGTACAGTTATATTCAAAATGATAGAAGTAGTGTGACTTTACTATGGTATTAGCTTGTTTGTAGTTTCTGTGACGTCAGAATTTGTCAGGTAGTCTTTTTAAAATTGTGATAATCAAATTGGTATATATATATATCGTCATCGTCATCGATGTTATGTATTATGGAGAGAAGTCCGTATATTATGCAGTCAAATTGTCGTGGATGGAGTTAACTGATTCGAGGAAGTCTCTTTGTCTACAATTATCACAACGACCAATTTTCGCCATTTTGGACTCAGAGGGTCATCACAAAAAACAACATGCTCCTTTCACGACTTTCATTATCATTTATGCAATGAGATGACGTTCTGCGATCTGGCAAACTAACATGGATGTTAGCATTTTCCCTTCATTGCTTATCCGGTAAAGCAATGGTTTCTGGTTGATCAGCGTGATACGTAACTGCTGTTTGATCTTCCAGACCGTTAGGCACGGTGTTCGGTGGGTAAATGTGGTCCGCCACTCGATTCGGTTGGACAGACGATGGGGTAATGACGTAGTCTGGTGGGTCTGTCTCCGATGACACGTTTGTCGCTATAGCGCTTGTCTGATTTACCGTCGTGGCCGTTGTGACAGTTTCCACACTTCTTGTGTTTTTGCGACCAAAGCAACAATAGCAGACCAAGCAACATATAAAACAAACCAAACAAGAGCCGAAAATAATAGCGACTATTATTCCTGCTCCAAGAGCCCATATTTTTGCTAAAAAATTCTTCCCGGCACCAACTATTTCATCTGAAAATAATGAAAGATGGTGAGTGTGAGAGAGAGGCAGACATACATACATACATACATACATACATACATACATACATACATACATACATACATACATACAGACAGACAGACAGACAGACAGACAGACAGACAGACAGACAGACAGACAGACGTGTAGATAGGCAGCCAAGCAGGCCGAAAGGCAGGCAGAGAGACAGAGAGACAGACGGACAGACAGACAGACAGACAGACGTGTAGGTAGGTAGACAAGCAGGCCGAAAGGCAGGTAGAGAGACAGAGACAGACGGACAGACAGACAGACAGACAGACAGACAGACAGACAGACAGACAGACAGACAAAAAGACAGACAGACAAAAAGACAAGACAAGACAAGACAAGACAAGACAAGACAAGACAAGACAAGACAAACAAAGACAGGGTAAGATGGGAAGGAAAGCGGGAGGAAGAGGGAGAGGAGGGAGGAGGGTAGGGGACAAATACATGCGTTACGTAATTTATGACATGGAGACAAAAACACACTTTTTTTGTTTATAGAGACAGGAAATATAATTCATTATCAACCTTATATTTATATCTAAGACGCGATCTACAACAAGTACATATCATGAATCGACGGTGACACTCTAGATAGATAGTAAGGAAAGCCAAAATAAAGTTCATCAAATACATGTATTTCCCATGATGATATATATATATATATATATATATATATATATATATATATATATATATATATATATATATATATATATATATATATATATATATATATATACTTCCTGTGGTTGATACCAATTATATTCACTGGCAATATCTCTAGAATTGTAGCAACTAATGGTGCTGTAGCACAATCTCCACACTGAGATCCATGCTGCGACTTCAAGTTACTTTGAACTATTTTCAAACTCCACAACAACATCCTCATCCTCATCCCCTGTGGGGATGTTACTCAACCAAGGATCATTGACATCCATGGCCAGCCAAGCAGTTTTTTGACTTCACATTTTGTAAACCAGCAATCAGAATTTGTTAAACCTAATTTGCATAAAAGGAATTTATCATAATGGGATGTTACTGTTTGGGAGGCGCATTCTTAAGACAACCTATCACGTTTGATATGTATGCAAAATAAAACACGGTTTTCGAGCGTTGCTAAATGCTTTTTCCATGGTTGCTATGCAGAGAGGTCTTTGCTTTTGAATGTTCATTCACTTGACTAGCTATCGGTACTTTTACCTTATTTTTGTTGATTATTTATACTACTCACTATCCTTGACTACATTTGCCGTTGCTATGGGCGTGGTCTTGTTGCTAGTAAGTTATATATTTGTGTTTATTTGGAATTCTCATTCACTTGACAGTAGCAGTGGGGAACTTTCGGCTCTATGAAGGGTTTATCCCGAAACATCAGCTATCTTCATTTTGGATCAGCAACAATTTATCTTAGCTATTTTTTATTAAGCTGTACTTACTTTCGTCACTGTTATCACCACAATTATCATTACGATCACCTTCCAAACTTCCATCGATACAACGACCATTTTTGCATTTGAAATCATTCACGCCATCACAAGGACCACCTGGGTGACGTAAAACGATAAAGAGAAAAAAACACATGTTGATCTGAGTGAGGGTGCTTTCATAAATTTCTGTCTTCGTCTTTTTTTCATCTTTCATTTCCATCATTCTCAACATATAATCGCTATACAATTATATAAATACATGAAAAGTAGGAGAAATCTAACGTAATTTTTTTTTTATAGTTTCCATCAAATTTGAGAAAATAGTCGTTTCGATTACATAATGCTGTATGCATAGGTGATAGTTGCAAACTTTCTTGTTTTCTTGAGTTTGGTAGGGTCTTTGGTCAAAAGTACATTACATTTCACACACACCTCACACGATTACTTCCAAGAATGTGTATAGTTACGTCATAACGCAAATGACACGTGTTATAATATATCATGAAAGGTTTTTGTAGTGCTGTCGTTTAGATATTTTGTATTACTGCCCTCCCTCTCTCAGTCATAAATAAACGTATATGTCATGATTTCAAAGCAAAACCACAGGGAGCAGCGAGCATGTAACTGATTGATCGATCGATCGATCGATCGGTTGATGTATTGATTGATTGATTTATTATTTGGTTGAATGATTGATTGATTGATTGATCAATTTTTGTGGTGCAATATAACTTACTTTATGTGTGATATTGATCAATTGACTCATTGAGTTTTAAAACTATTTCTTTTTCTTTCCCTGGTTACTTTGCTCTCAGCTGTTGATCTCAGACCACTAAAAGTCTGAGGCTGTATGTAATTCTCTCCTTGCTTTATTGACTAAATAAAGACGCCTTGTCCATTCTTCTAATCTTATCTTAATTAAAACACCCCTTATCTTAAAACTGGCAGGAGATCACTTACATTAACAGTTTGCTTTATCTCTCATCTGCTGGGAGATTATCACACTGGACAAACACTCGATCATGCATAAACTAGTAAGGAAGAGTTCAAACAGACAGACAGACAGACAGACAGACAGACAGACAGACAGACAGACAGACAGATAGACTGACAGAAGAAGGCATTCTCAAATACATTCGCATGGCTGTCACCAAACTCATTTTTGAAAATAGGTTTTAGAAGGTATTGCAGCGAAGCAGCGAGATTTTTCAATTTAATCGGTAAATGACAGCTCCTGAGGTTTAATTTGGTTCAAATCATGAGCAAAATATTTCCCCCCACCCCCCCCCTTCAGACCACCAGAGTTTTTCATGCCCCCTTTGAACCCTCAATTTTTTTTCATGGCCCCCCCCTCCCCCGCCGTAAAGTCTAACACCAGCCTAATTACAATACGTCTTTACATGAACCTTGTCTCATTCCTGCTTACAACAATATAATAAGCAACCAAGGATGATAAAATATGTATATATAGAACACATTTCATTTCACATTGATCTTTCAAAACTAATCTAACCTTCTGTAAAGGTGGTATACACGATGAAAAAGCCCCTGTCTTGAGTATCGGCATCAGTGTTGAACTGCAGTGTTATTTCGTTAGCGGTTGACGCGTATTGTTCCGGGATTTCTTCGCCGCACAGCCCTTGTGATGGAGTGAGACGATCGTCGTAAAGACTGGCACCGTCGTATATGTGCAAATAATCTGTACACGTCACCCCAAACTCTTCTACTTGGAAATAGTCAAATGTCAGCATGATTCGCCGTCCTGGGTTCGCCTGGATCGTCACAAAGCATGATTCTAAGTTATCGTAATAGAATCCCATTTGTGAGTCGATAGTACCGGCAGAGTCATCTTGTTCAAAAATAGTCTGTCCGCATTCACTTGCCATGAAGTAGTCTGCAAAAGAAACACAAAATGGATTTGTTTAAATTTGTCTTCCAATGTTTGTTTGCATCTTGTTAGTTGGCTGGTTTGTCTTCTATGGTATTTATATCACAGTTCGATTACGAATCAGCCATTCCAGATTGGTTCGTGAATAGCGCCCTTTTTGACAAAGATTACATATAAATTAACTGTCGTTTGTATCTTGTGGATCGGTCGAAGATCTCTGATATTTATATCACCCCTCGAATCGGTCATCCCATACCTAGGTTCCTGAATAGCACCCCTCACATATGATTACATATTTGAAAGCAGGCATAGTTCTAATCACACAACACAATATTCCAAACGATTTATTTGTAATGTTCAAACTAAAGGATATACAACATACTCTGTTTATAGTATCGCGTTGATCTTTTAATATGGAATTAAGCTATCAATGCGGTTTAAAATATTTGGAATGTAAAATTAAAGTCCAAAGGTAGTGGCTTATCAACATATATACATCTGACAGAACATGTACAGTTATAAGCGGATTGCCTTCATTTGAATTTCGGATAATATAATTGTACCCCTGACATTTAACACAAAGTCTTCAGGTAACGTTAACATAAAAAGAGCGTCACATAACTTAATACTAAGTTTAATTATGACGTCACCCTGTTGTCTTTGTTGGCATTTTATGTTACATGTGTGTTTATTTTGTGGTAATATTCTTTGGTATATTCTTTGTGTTGTTAGTGAAGGTGTGACAGAGTAAGGCGATAATATGGTAAAATAAAACTGAATTGGAATACGTAAGTTTCAAAGATATATACAATGTGATCAGTCATGTATAGCAAACAAACAAACAAACACTCTATCTGTTAATTAGAGGGTAATATTATATGTAGGAAGTGTAGTGACCGTGTAAGTTTAAGTTAATTATAAATCTTGACGGAAAGCTTGGTTTAGAGTCGTGTCATCATGTTAAAACTCTACTAGTTGTCACTGGAGTATTATTTTTTACGATTAGAAAACCATCATACAATATTCAGTGAGTGGTCGATATTATCCACAAGTAGGATGTTCAAATCACGATCGCCGTTGAGGGCGCTGACGATTGGCCCGAACCCCAAAATCAATTTGATTTGATTTATCGTGTATATAGCTACAACAACACAAAAACAGACTGTACACAGAAATATGAATCCAGATAAAGTGTCGTTTGTTTATACGACTAAAGTTAATTCGTATCATATTCTCTAACGAAGTCGTTGTTTCCTCTTCTGTCATAAGGCTCAACAACACGTTAGCGAGTGGTTAAACGTAAGTGGACCGACAACTAGCACTTTTAAAAAAACAACACCCAGTAATATAGGTTCACACATTACTTTTATAAGTTTATTTATATATTTGTGCAAGTTGTAATGTAAAGGTAACAGGTGTACTCAATGTTATAATGTGTAGTGTTCTATCAGTAAGTAGAGTACATTATAGGATCCTGGCTCCTGTGGTGTTTTATACTTTGATAATTAAGTTACTGATGCTAATTACTTTGTATATCTTTGCATGAAACTTGTCTCAGTCCTGCCTACCACAAAGCAAATGCACTGGTATTTTTTCGCAGGCTGTATAAAAAAAGTCTAACTATATGAATACGTACATGAAAGAAAACGAATACAGATATAACCAAATCATATCCCATGAAGTGACAACGTTTTCCCTGAGTCTACCTACCTACCTACCTACCTACCTACCTGCCTGCCTGCCTACCTACCTACCTACCTACCTACCTACATACCTACCTACCTACCTACCTGCCTACCTACCTACCTGCCTGCCTGCCTGCCTACCTACCTACCTACCTACCTACCTAACTAACTAACTAGCTAGCTAGCTAGCTAGCTAGCTAATTAACTAACTAACTAGCTTTAGTCACAAAAACAATGAAATGTTCAAATGGAAATTCATCTGGTAAGCCATGGTTGTAAGTTCAATGCTGATCACTGAGTACAACACTGGCATGTCATTCATTGAACTTCTGCGCATGTCAAAGACGTTGTCTATAGATAGTAAAATGGGACATGTTGACAGAGAAATTGAAGTAGAGTATTACCTCTTAAAGCGTATGTTACCATAGCAACACTGAAATAAGATGTACGTTAGAGGTCACACTTGTCTGTTAGTTTTTTGAATGAGAAGAGAATTATTTATCCAATCTTATTCCTCCTCAAGCACGCAGTATTTCTGATATTTTTTTACAAGTACCAATTCAGACATATTTGAAGGTTATTATGAATAGCACTTGCTTATAGACTGATGCCACACCTCTGTCACGTTATAATTAAAACAAATTCGTATCTTGTACGTACCACCATCATTGTCGCTCATTTATCTCTCTCTCTGTCTCTCTCTCTGTCTCTCCCCCTCTCTCTCTCTCTCTCTCTCTCTCTCTCTCTCTCTCTCTCTCTCTCTCTCTCTCTCTCTCTCTCTCTCTTCATTAGAGTGCTGTGTGTTGTCAATACCCATGGGGGTCAATGAACTGTAGTGGTAAATTAAACTGTATCACTACTTCAGGTTTGTGGACATCATTCGCAGAGGAACATAACAGTTACTGTAACAATGTGATATTATATACACAGTTGTCAAAACAACCAGTTTCTCCCTTGCTTACTAATTTAAATTTGCTATAAACGTTACTTGTAGTGTACTGTTCAGTAGCTGATGGAGATTACATCTCTCTATTACATCTCTCTAACTCGTACTTTGCAAAAAAGGTAATGTTCAGCACTGCTTAGTGCTATAATGCATGCGCAGAATATATCAGAGTTTGTTTCTTTGTTTGTTTGCTTAGTTATCAATTTATTTATTTATTTATTTATTTATTTATTTATTTATTTGTTAATGTTAGTATGTGTGTGTTTTCGCGCTCATGGGTGCATTTGTTTGTTTAAATTTGTTTGTTTTGTGGTGTGGGGGAGGGGTGACGGGGTGACGGGGGGGGTGGCTGCCTGTTCTTGAATGATCGACATCACTGTAATAAGGTCGTAGTGTGAATGTGAGAAATAAAGATGCAATTTAAAACATTAAAATTATTCTAAAATGCTCTGCGAGCTTCTCTCGGCAGTAACGTAGATCATGTTTGTACAACGACCAAGTGGTAAGACACATGATGTAATCAACGAGTTACAAATGAAATGAATGTAATCAAATATAGATCGATAGGAACTGTAATTAGTTTTATACAGGCACTATAGACGGTATCAGAGCAATAGACAAATCAATACATCTCCACTGATGTAGAACCAGATGGTTCATTTATAGCGACAACCTGTAGACACAAATCTCTGCGGTCTGAATCCGTCGAGCCTAATCAAATCCACGCTCTCACAACGCCAGCTATTCATGCTACACCAAATTGAATCCATAGATTTGAGATAATTTAATAACGAACTCTACAACGTGCAATAAATTCTCCCCAGGCGTCTTAATCACATACCATACGTGGTGTCATAGGATATGAAAGCTATTCGTGCCACGTTCCAATACATCTCAAACATCAATGTGATACTTCGAAATATAGTTTTCGACGCGAACAGGCATTACCATTCTAGTGATGTTTGAATTTTTAAATGAATGAAGAAATGTATTAAAGGGAACAACGGGATTGATGTTTTCCTTGAGGTAATTCTTTTCGCGGCTAGGGTTGCTTGGTGGACTCGATCTTCCAGGGCTCCCTGAATGTAGAAAATGCATTACTGTTTTAAACTTTTACAAAATCTCAAATGAAGGAGCTATTCTGAGGTTACTGACCATGGAGTTAAATCAGATTCTGTAATTAATTTTGGAACGTATACGTTCTCACTTCCAATGAAAATTTGTCCAATTAAATCCTGTCTATACAATCTTCCGACGGTATCAATGGAATGTTGTGCTAGAGAAAGCCATTAGAGGCTATACAGTGGAAAAAGAGAGGTTGCAGAAAACAAATTAACACGTACAGTTTCTAGACTATGGTGTCTCTGAACATATTTGAAATACAACTTCTTGATGTATCCGTGTATTATATACTTAATTTTAAAAGAAATATTAAAAAGAAATCCAACCAATTTGATATCGGGATACACTTTTGTCACTATTGCAAAAATACTATCGTTACGAGTTTCGATGTAAACTAAATACTGCTTTAAAGTGGCCAACAGGATTAGGAATTGTTGTTGTGTTTTATTGTTAATTTATAAAAAAAAAATATATATGTATGTTTTTCTACTTGCAAAAGCGATATAAAAAAAAGATGGACCAAGTCCATGTATGTAACTTGCACACAAAAAACTATAAAAAGAAGAAGACGTGTAAACAGTTTGTTATTATACGTACAGGAAGTGGTTTGTAAACAAATGGGTAAACACTCCTAATCACTTGTAAGCACAGGTAAACACAAATAATCGCAGTATTTATGCTTGATGATGTTACAGTATATGGACTCGAAAAGGGGCTAGATGTGCGAAGACTAGACATAACATACTGATCATACAGTGGATTTCAAAAATACTGTAAAGCTTCTCCTGTTTGATACAGCCATGTGGAAATCAATAAGAAACTGTGCATGTTACACTGTAATAGCAAGATGGCAATTTATTGCTACATTTTGTCTAAATAAATATGTATGTAATTTAAACCAACTACTGGAAACAGAAGCAGACACGTGGACGCCAAAGTTTTGACGTCTGCATTTGATGTCTGCATGGTGACAAGTCAGTTCATTTCATTTAGACAAAATGTTGCCAAAACATGTATTCTTTCAATCTTGCTGTAGCAGCATGTGTACTTTCTTATTATCTTGTGCATGGCAGCTGTATGAAACAGAACTAGTCAACGGTATTTTGAAATTCGCTGTAATTGCTTGGCCCGGTTTAATCAGTTTAATTACACATTACTTCCTGTATTTACAATAACACACACTTACACGTTAACAAAACAAATTAAGTTACAAACACACATTTGCTCTGTGTAGAAAAAAAAACCGGGAGAACTGGTACATTTAATTTGAAATCCAAAATATTATAAATAACCATTTCTCATCCTTATTGTCACTTTAACATCTCGGAAATACATCAGACGTCTACCTACACAGTCTCGTACTAACTTAATATGAGTTATTAACCATCGACAATCAGGAACATCAATCATTTCAGACTCCAGCGAGTCTGTGTGATATCTGCAGTAATAGTAGTGTAATAGTACTAACATTACACCTAAACTACACCTATTACTGTGTTTATGAACAAATAATCACAGCTTGACAATCTCCCTATCGAAATGAATTTCACTTACAATCCAGTGTCTCCAGACGAGGACTTTTCTCAAGGGTACTTTGTTAAAGGTGCACACACTGAGTTTTTTATTTTTTATTTTTTTAATTTTTTTTTTTAACGTTTTTGGACGAAATGTATCATGTTGTATATGTAAAAGGTATCGATTCTATTACTGAAGTAAACTGGATCATCGCCTGCCATTGATGACTGAACGCAATATTATAGTATTAAAATCAAAACGTGTTAAAGATTCGATGGCGTGATTTTATACGAATAAAAATCTCTACTATGCAATCAACTGTACAGATGTCAGAAGACAATTGTAATGTTATTATAGAAGGTGTGCATCGATGTTGTGTTTATACTAAAATAGTTCAAGCAATACTTTATAAAAAGGTGTTTGTAGTGAACAGTTTATCAACTCACTTTGTACCATGTTAAATAAAAAGCTGAAGGTCGGCGTTATGCTACAAAATTAAAGGAACTCCCCGGCTTGATTCTGTAGTACGTACGTACGTGTTGTCGTTTCGATAACGTTCAAAGCAGTTCTTTACACTGCAATCTATGTGTGAACTACGAAATCGTGACGAAGTTTCATCTATACTTTGTTAATGAAATAAACCGCATCAAACGATTTTGTACAGTCTGCACGTTTGTCTCACACTCTGTTCACTGGCATATAATATTTTGACTTTAAATGTAGGCTTGCATGTTAACATTTAATTACTTCGTACGGGTGATGACAGAAATCGTATACGTCACGGTTGTGCAATAAGAAACTTCGATGTATGAATTCTTTAGTCGAACGATTCGCCTTAGTAGTGACAAGTGATGGTGTGAGAAAGGCAGTACAATGGTGTGATGCTGTTAACAAAGAGTTTTAGATTACAACACGCTTTACACCCTCTGTAAGTCCCTGTATGTGTTATTCCCAAGACGTCAGCTTTTGATTGATTGAGTGAGTGAGTGAGTGAGTGAGTGAGTGAGTGAGTGAGTGAGTGAGTGAGTGAGTGATTGATTGATTGATTTATTGATTGATTGATTTATTGATTTATTGATTGATTGAGGCATTGCCTAATAACAGTATGAAGGTTCAGTGTTAGTGCATGAGGAAACCGGGGTGCCCGGAGAAAAACCTACCTAGTTCGGTAGAGTCAAACTAAACAACACTTTTCTTATTTACAGCATGGTAAATTTAATCAACTCCTGAATGGGGTTCGAACCCCGACCGCAGGGGTAAGACGCAAGTGGTTTAACCACTCAGCCACCAACAACCCAATTTTATTAACTTCTCAGACCAATTTGCATAAGCTACCAGGTTTGGACAAAAAAAAGACAGTGACGAATGAATGGATTCTAGCTACTCGTAAGTAATATGATGAATCAAGTAAAAACCTTCCACACACCATACATGTACGTAGCAGAGTTTCAACCCATGTCTTCCTTGGCACAATACGAAAAAGAAACTCTGCACGCACAGGACAGGATACACGTATAACAATTTCAACTCACAATTTCTTTCTCGAATTTTCGATATTAAGTTCATTTAAAAAAAGATAATTATGTAAATAAAAGTACCCCTATTTTTGTGAATGATGAAAGTGTGCGTGTATGTGAGTGTGGTACATCGCACTGTAGGTTACTGGTTCATTGGTTGTGTTCTATACTACCACGTCGAAACAAGTGGGAGAATGTGTATGCTACACTTTGTGATGGCAAGAGGGAATGAATACATTTTCTCGCAACATTTTGTCTAAATGAAATAACCTAATGTGCCACCATGCAGATATAAAAAAAAATGCAGACATCAAAATATTGGCGCTAACATGTCATGCAGTGTATTTAATTGGTTGATTTCATGCAGACTAAATGTAGCAAGAAATTGCGACCTTCCTATCATAAATGGCAGTGTGTGTAGTCTACTATTCTTTCTGTGTGGTTGTATCAAACAAACGCAGTGAGCAGTAACCTGCAACGCGTTGTATTACATGTACCGGCATACACACTGTCACCACTAAAAACCTATACCAGCCAGATTTATGATTTTCCTGTTAAAAATTTAACTATAATCTATCTGACAGTCTTTTATTCAAGGTTACAAAAGAATGCTTTTATTTCTTCAATGTCAAGCTGTGTAGACTCCGTGTGTATGAACGCCTCTTTTTTTCAAAGCCACATAGCACACGGTTTCTATGGTGACGGTTTCCATGGATGCTGGTGATGTCTTTCTTTATACTGGTTCAGTATCACGTATCTACACAGCCATGTGTTTACAGGAAATATCTAAAAAAAATACATTAGTACAGTCAAAAACTAATAATTTAAAATAGGCCTGATATAAAGATATAATGACATAACAATAATATAATATGATGAACATTGAGTTTTATGGAAACTTCACGAATTTAGATTATTTTGCTACGTATAGACTGAAACAGTCGAAATTAAAATAGCTTTGGGTTTTAATTATCCAATATGTTGTATTAATGGCAACATCTACACAACACAACTACAGCTTATACCGCAAGAAAACTTGCCTCAAGAAGTTTCAGTAATAGACGTGATGTGACTGACACGAGGAATATTCTACCCACTGCAAATGTGGTCTGTTTGTGTTTATATGCGTTGCATCCATCTTGCTATGCCTGACCATCTCAGGTTATGACTTAAATTAATTGACTTGCTGTCTTTGTTCATGCGCAGTGCATCTCAATGCTGTTTCAGTTTTAGCTGTATTCAGATGTGTATAATGTTAGTGTCAAAGTGTCAAAAGTATTCTTCAATAAACACATTACATTACCTTATAGGACGCTAAAAGTAACAGAGATAAAAAACATTTTTTTTAAAAAACCCTATTAACCCTATCTATCGACGTATTTCTGTCGACTGACGTCACCTGGAATATCTAATTGATAGCTCTGAAGTACGTAGTCGTATCATTTAGACTTCGTGAAACATTTTATATATATATATGCAAGCAGACAGACGCACGTTGATAAATGGGCGGCCATCAGTGTAGTGGCAAAAGTGACAAATTGTTTTGTAGTTGAAGATTGACAGGTTGATCGATAAAATCATGAATTCATGATTCAGAGTTTAAAATTAAATGGCTTTAGTATTTTGAAGAGGACTGTAATTAGCCTATGTACGTGTAATGTCATGTACGGTTAATTGCCGGCCAACCATGCATCATTAGATATATACTAGTATTTCGATTGATTGCTTTACTGTACCGACTGATAGAGTACAACTTGATTGAGAAATGATGGGTATATTGATGGTTGATTGGACGTGTGGACGGATATACATATAGATGAGGAATGAGTGAATGGCTGCAGTGGCTGGATTGAAGAATGGATTGATTGATTGATGGATTGATTATTTGTTGATTGATTGATTGATTGATTGATTGATGGGTATATTGATGGTTGGTTGGTTGGACGTGTGGACGGATAGACGTAGATGAGGAATCAATGAATGGTTGGCTGGATTGACGGATTGATTGATTGATTGATTGATTGATTGATTGATTGATTGATTGATTGATTGATTGATTGATTGATTGATGGATAGATGCCATTGGATAGATGGGTGGATAAACGGATGGATGACTAGATATATGAGAATAAATTGATGGACAGACAGGCATGCAGGCAGACATGAAGGTATATTGATATATAGATAGATAGATAGATAGATAGATAGATAGATAGATAGATAGATAGATAGATAGATAGATAGATAGATAGTCCATATATATGGACAGATGGGCTAATTGATACATCCATTGATGTATGGACTAATGGATCCATAGTTGAATAGATGCATATAATGTATTGCATATGTATGAGAGGCTTTCCTCAAGAAACTTTCGTTCAAATGAAATCAAATTCTGGATACCTGAAATGGAATTTTACCACCTAGATGAGTCACGAGGATAACACTCGTTAGATTTCTTGGTGGACATTAAAACTGTCGCTCCACACACGTATACAAATGCATTACAAGAGACGCTCGTGAAAATAGGTCGACCTTCTTTTTCTATTTTGACCCTCCAGCTTGAGGTAGAATGTCATTATAGGTAGCGAGAATTCGGTCTACATGCATCCATGTGTAGTTATGATATATTTGTTTGCATATTTGCATATTATTCAACACAATTTGTTGTCTTTCGAATCTTTATATCTACAGATGGATTTGATTCAATTAAATAACATTTGGTTAAATGAATGTAAGACACAACGTTTTGGTGAAGTCTGAGCATAGTAATTAGCATAATTAGCATTTAATATTCAAACATTTTTTGAATTTCGCCATCATTTCAAAACCCGCTTGTTCAGTTGAAGTGAAATGTAGTATTCATATTGTATATGTGATTACATTATGTGTCACATTATTGTAAATCAATAATGATTTTTGCAAAATTCATTTTTTCTTATATTCAGGATTCACTTGAATGAAACAATACTTGAAGTTCCATTTCAAAAGTAGGTTCTGAGAGTTATGAGTTAGATAATTAGCATAAAAGTAATATATTTCATCCCCTCAGAAGCTGCTGGCACAAATGAAATGGTACACATTATAGCTCGCGTAGCGGCTCAATGACTAGTACGCATGCACGTCGTATATACTATGTGAAAAAAATTGGTGGTTCTCCCAGGGATGCATTGCGGCGCGCAGTGACTACGCATGCGCCTTCCATATACGACGTGCATTCTCCACTCGCTATCGTATCATCGTATAGCATAGGCGACATAACATCACCATGCATTGCAATATTGTAACAGTAGGCCTGTTGGCACGATTATCGTAACATTGTAACGAGTATCGAGGCATCACTGTACCTCAAGGAGAAATTGTTACACTATTTGGAAGTTTGATGCACGGCGGTACGCGATACGGACCACTGATGACATAGCGCAGTTTAATTTCCGGGTTGTGGAAGTGCGGTTTTGACATTTATATTGTCGATAATTGATTTTTTTACATGTTCTAAAAAGAATAACTACTTTCCTATGTTTGTTGGTACAGTAACATTCCTAAATCATCGAGTTGAATTGAGAAATAGTGATGTTCGGCAACATGTCAAAACATTTGTCCAAAGACCAACGTACGTTGGTGAAGGGTCTATGATAAGTTGGCTGTTTGAAAATGAACAATATTAATCTAATGGCTATGATGGTTTTTGAAACCAACAACTGCATAGAGTGTTGACTTTCTTTACTTCTCGTCCATGTCAGAGAATTAGATGTCATTCAATAAAATAAATGTTTATGGTCAATACCCCTGGAAAATGACCCAAATCAGCCGGTCACAAATGAATCTACCCTGTGCGAGCTTATGTGCTTTGCCTAGTTATGATATTATAGAATTATTTGCATAATTAATTAGGTTGATATGCATAAATATTAAAAGCGTAATGTGCTATCTCTGAATAACATTTAATCAAGACTTCGTTTTCAAGACAAAATACTGTAAAGATATTTTCGCTACCAGAAAATAAATTTAGCAATTTTACAGTCTTCAAGTAGTTCATAAAGACTACTTTTTACCAATTACCACTGAGCCTGGTACATTATGCAAAAGAAGACATTTTAGTCATTCTTATTTTTACATTTTTGTTTTCCATCGAAATAAGCGAAAATGAGTCTTTAGTGAAAATTTCCATGTTTACATTACATGACAGATGGTTAGCCAGCCGAGCTATCTTTTCAGTCTGCCTGGTAGAAATTAATCTCGATTGTTTAAAACGTGTTGACAATGAATTGTGCTCCTTTCTGTAGTATTTTATTGTGAAAACTTAAAGCACCTATTTGATTTCACATATGTTACTAAGATCTGGAATGATTGCAATATTTGGTATTTTAATATGGATATTGAACTAAACTATAAAACTGTTATTTTAGGTTTTGGATTAGACCCATTGGTGAATCTATGTCTTATTTTAATTAAAAGGGTTATTTATACAAGTAAATTCCGTGAACACGCCCCATCTTTTGACACATTTAAATATTGGATTAAAGTTCATTATCAGAAAAACAGACCGCGGTGAATAACAATTCAATACATAAGTGTACAAGTAAATGGGAAGATCTTGAGATTTTTTGTAATGATTTACAGACCTCACATCGTTAATGCTATGTATGTTTTTCTTTTGTCTTATGTCTTGTTTGTATGTGAAATTTTTGTGAAGTTTGGATTTTTTTCTCTTTTACCCTCGGGCACAGGGAATGAAACAATTTTTTTTTAAGTCTGCCTGGCACTGTCATTGTATTGCTGAGCTCACATTTGCATTGTATATACAAAAAAGAAGATGTATGCTACTTGACTTAAACCTTTTGTGATACATTCTTTTAAAGGCCCATCAGCGGAATAAAAGTTAGATGAGAATAACAAATTAGTGGGTCCTGAGGAAAAGAATGATCCTGTGACATCCTTATTCTTATGGTGTCACTGATAAGAAAACATTCATGCGATTATTAAACCCGGGATTGCATTTCTGGGAAATGCATGGAATTGATAAGCATTACTGCCATTATAATGAAATGATTTTCTTAAATTATCTTTCTCGCTTTAGGAACTAATCTCCGGGAGCACTTTAAGTTCATACCTGTATATTATAGAAGGTATATTTAAAACACACAACTTATACGAGAAAGCTTGCGTGCTGTACCGTTGCCATTAAACCTTCAAATGTCAGCCAAATAATTGTACAGTTATACTAAAATGGGTATTTAGAATGTTGTGCTCCTAAACTTTAATTGGACGCTAGATGCATTCAAAACAGTTAAGTACTTTGTATGTAGATTATCTATCCATTTTCTGTTTCACCCATATCATGTTCGCAAAGAATTAATGATGATGGCGTCGTTTACTGTTGCAGTCAAGTCAGTTATTCGACATCATTATCAGGGTATCTCTCCAATCCAATATTGTCGAAATTCAGACGATAAAGTCGAAATGTTAACGATTTCATTGTGCTATGGGCATATCGAAGTGTTCATACGCTTTCCTTGCAGCAAATTCAATTTTATGTGATTGTAATATATATTGTAGGGTATGGGAAACGTGTTTTTGGTGGTTGTTTTCACTCAGTGTGTCCTAATGTCAAATGTTGATTACTTTGGTAGAGTCGTGCTCGGATACGTAATTATCCTTTGGAACGATTTCCAATCATGGCAATGGTGTAGTACGATTTCCATGGTAACAAAGACGTTATGTTAAAACCTAAACATGTCATCAAATGCAATGTTATCAGCGAATACAGGGTATCGAACTGTTTGTAGGGCGATGTGTACGACAACTGATACTATTATGCCGTTATATGTAATCTTTGATGTTAATACAAACGTATTACTTCTGAACGGTTCTAAAAGATCTTTCTCATCCCCTATTTGCAGAATATCCAATACAATTTCAACCGATGTATTACTACCTGAGGAGCCGGGAGGAGGGGGGGGGGGGGGTAACTCAATGTGTTGCATTTCTAATTTTATGCAAAAAGTATACTCTTTCTGATACCAATTACAAGTTGCATTTTAATTAGTCTAAGTCACTACAAGCCAGGGCTTCCAGGGGAAGCTAGCCCTAGATCTAGAGTGGCAATGCACGATGGGAATACAGAAGTGTTGAAGGTAGGTTGAAATGCTTCCAGTGTTGACTGCATAGTCTCTGTTAACTAATGCCAGTTTTGATTCACCCGACCCTTTCTCATATCACCACCTCATGAAAAGTATACCCTTTCTGATACCAACCAGCATAAAAACCCGACCCTTTCGCGCGGGTCCTCCAGGTATTGCCGTCTATGGGAGTTGCCCCCCCCCCCCCGCTGAGGAGAGGTAGATACCGTCAGTAGCTGAAACCAACTATTTAAAGCATCCTTTGTTTATATTATATTATATTATAATTATATTATATAATATTACATTACATTACATTACGTTACATTACATTATATTATATTATATTATATTATATTATATTATATTATATTATATTATATTATATTATATTATATTATATTATTATTTATATCATGCCATCCACTATACTATACTCTATTCCGCCACCGCCATGATGAAGAATCGAAAAGTACACCGTAAGGAAATATGTATTTAACGAATTTATAGTACAAAAGTTTATAGTTCTTCCGATAAAATATCGATAGTGGTAGCACTTTTTATCTTTTGTGTTATTTTAGTTTTTTAAATTACTTGATCGGCACTCTATTATTTTTTGTCAAATACATTACAAATGTATAGTTAGGAATGCAAGTGTAGGTAGGTGCTGTAATCAGAGCCACCCAATGTCTTTATGTGGCTCTAAAAACTAATCAGTTTCTCGGGGTGGGGGCTGAAGGTTGGGGTACAAAATGCTTCTGACCACCTACATCTTCGTATAAATAGAATACAAAATGACACCATTACTAATGGTGAGTGTTCATAACTGCCAGAATAGCTGACGGGTCCCTTGGTATGATTAATTGGAAAACAACTTGCGAGGTTTTCTAAAGCTTTTGTACGTGTGCCCATAGTTGGTGACAACATGAACATTACAATATATCTTATTTTGGAGAAATGGTGAGTAAAGATGCCATAGATCCATTACTACATATCTAATTGGCACCAATGTTGTATATATTTGCCCGAAGCGGCTTTTGATAATATCCTTGTAGTTCTTTTCTCTAATACATCTTTCCCTCTTAATAGGCTTTAATACTTGGTGAAAGGTTTCCTACAAGGAATACGTTATGACTAGTGGTTTACAGTTATAAAGAGTTGTTGGATGACGTGTAGAGAAATCATTTTCACCGCACAAAATATCATCATCTAAATTGACGAAACAAACACTGCACACAACAAGAACAAGAACAACAACAACAACAACAACAACAACGACAACAACAACAACAACAACAGCAGCAGCAACAACATACATACATACATACATACATACATACATACATACATACATACACACACACATACATACATACATACATACATACATACATACATACATACATACATACATACACGATTCTATTATTTTGATAACAATCTGATTTTCTTGATAAATAGAAATATAATCGATCACTTTAAACTCAATGGAATGGGGGTATCTATTATCACATTTCTGTATTCAAAATATCAAATTGATGCGTTGTTAATGTTGCCTGACTTGGGTAATCCACTCACAGTATCGAGGGTTTTACAACGTCACAAACGGCTGGTATGGCTGAGTAGAATCCAGTGATTCAATCACCACTCTCTTTGATTACATTTGCCATCTTCTAAACAAATTATAAAATACAATCTCACTGTGTATATCGGTTTATAAAAAATCAAGATAGCCTGTACTGATATGGTTTGAAACAGTTCATTTACGTTCTACATCGTGGGCAATGTTTGCTGGACGTTAGATATAACGTTCACTCTATATATCGTCATGATTACGCAGCCCTGTCGTCAATTAGAATTGATGATACGATGATAGTGTCGTGAGCACTTGTCAGCTACAATCACTACTGCCCGTTCACTATTTACAAAATCGAGAAAACCGTGGTCATTGCATGAGATAATCTCTTTGCTATACTCACTCAGATAGAAAGACATTATTTTGTAATTTGACAAAGGATCTTCTTGTGCCTGCTCTATGAATGAACTGATAAGATCAAAATATGGGAAACGTACTAGGAATAGTTATCTTGTTTCTTTCGTATCATCATCATCATCATCATCATCATCATCATCATCATCATCATCATCATCATCGTCACCATCGTCCTCATCATCGTCGTCATCATCATCATCGTCATCGTCATCGTCATCGCCATCGTCATCGTCATAATCGTCATCATCGTCATCATCACCACCACCACTACCACCACCACCACCACCAGCATCATCATCATCATCATCATCTTTAATAATCACAGTTGGAGATACCATACGAATTTTTGTATTTTATATTATCAAACTTGTACTGCTGCATCAACATATACAAAATCTAAAGTAACATAATGAATTTCTCGAATCACTGAAATGTCAGTACCGTATTTTACAGTAATGGGATATCGCAGTCAGATTGTCATCATCCTATGTAACCAAAGGGTTACTTATTGATACCAGTGATTGAGTCGTAAGGTATATGTACAGTCGGGTACAAACATCTATCCGAAACAAGATTGTTAGTAATACCTATGCGACCGTGACAGATTATTACAACTGACTTATAAAAAGCTAAACGCTATTAAATCTGGTTATAAGAGACAAAATCTGTCACTAGAGTTTTCAATATACATAAACATTGATCACCACTGCCTGCATACATTTATAAAAACCAATGTGAATACTGATTAGGTATCTCTTTTAAACCAGAACAGTCGTTACGATTCGTGTTGAAACGTTTTGATCGTACATTTCTAAATCGCATCATGTTGGTCTGCGTATGTAAGGACAATTTCAAACACAGTTTGCTTGATTATGTCGATAAAAGTGGCTTTTACTTTTCTCTTTCATACCTCGGCTAACAGACTAAGAAAAATACGTGCAGCTAGCATCGAATTTCTTGCAGCAAGCTGAGGCCATATTTCATTCTCCGTGAAGACACGTGTTAACGACGTCTATCATTACCAGCGTTGAAAATATTTACGCGGTAATCCCCGCATATTAGAGTTTGTAAATTGCTGTGTACTGTTACCATTGCGTCTCATTTTCTGCTGTAAATGTTCTCCATTTGTCCAATTTATATTTTTGTTTTCATCCTTCAATTTCAGCTTCTTCTAAAACTGTATTTTATACTTTTAACGTTTAGGTTTTTTGTACATGTGTATGTTACTTTCTTGTATCAATTACTTGGAATACAAGGACAGATGATGTTTGGGGTGTTGTCTTCAGAAAATTAGATATAGATTCCACTCGTAATTGTAAGTGACTTTGAACTTAGGACTAATTGACAAGCTAGAGGGACTTCTCTGATTACAAGCAAATGTACTCCCTTAATACTGCCGATAGCCTAATGTGTCCTCTTATAAGTGTTCATTAGAGTCGAGTAGAAAATGTCCGACACTCTTGAGTGCAGCCTAAAGAGACGGCCCAAGTTGTTTGACATATACAGACAACAACTTGGGTGTGTATGTGTCTCGAAGGCAATTTTTCCTCTCTGTGAAAATACGAAAATTTTATTTTCTTCTTGAATATTTTTTGGAAGTGAAAAAATATATAAATCGACATTTTAAAAGAATAGGTGATTTTATTGTTAAAAATTCCGACTTACTCGTAAATTTGTGAGATATATTTTATTAGCAGATACTGATCAAATGTGTACGTAGCAAAAAAGGAAGAAATTATCTTCCTAACCGACGGTTGCCTGAAACCGTTATATTGTAAATGATTGTCAAGTTTTTTGTTATTCCTCCGGAGATTTATATATGGTGATATCTTGTATCTGGATGTCTATTCACAGTCTTGGAAATTGATTGATTGATTGGATGGTTGGTCGGTTGGTCTGTCGGTCGGTTGATGGATGGATGGATGGATGGATCGATTGATCGATTCATGGATTGATGGTTGGTTGGTTGGTTGGCTGGTGGACAGGTCTATCGGTCGGTTGGTCGATCGATTGATTGCTTGCTTGATTGATTGATTGATTGATTGATTGATTGATTGATTGATTGATTGATTGATTAAGATTGATTGATTGAATGAATGATTGATTGATTGATTGATTGATTGATTGATTGATTGATTGATTGATTGATTGAAAGAGTGAAATCGGAATTGTAAGTAAAACCATACTCGATCGCATTATTAACAAGAACATTATTAAGGCCACTAATACCCATCAATGGAAAAATACTAATTCACAACAATGTACCTGTAACTGCAGGAAACCAAAGGAGTGCCCCACTCGCAGGAAAATGCCTCATAAAAAGCATTGTTTACAAAGCAACAGTCACCACTAACCAAGATCACAAATCATACATAGGTGTTAGTGACACAGAATTCAAAAGCAGGTTTAACAACCACAAGTCTTCATTTAAACTTGATCACAAGAAGAAAGACACTGCACTCAGCAAATACTGGAACATTTGGCACCTAAAAGACTGCAAAACCAATTACGACATACACTGGTCAGTTCTCAAGCAGGCTTCCTCATACTCAAATGTTACCAAACGATGTCAACTATGTCTCTGGGAAAAATATTTTATTATAACTGCCGACAAATCAACGACCTTGAACAGCAGAACTGAATTAATCAGTAAATGGCGGCACGCTACAATGTAAGAAGTTGTATGTATGTATGTATCTATCTATCTATCTATCTATATATATATACATATATATATATATATATATATATATATATATATATATATATATATATATATATATATATATATCGAACCCCGCCCCCACCCTCCCTCCTCTAACTGCACCCCAAGAAAGTTAGACCAGAGCTAACATTATATCACACAAGAACAGTATTTATAATTTGTATGTATGTATGTATGTATGTATGTATGTATGTATGTATGTATGTACTGGTTGTCAAGTCGAGTTTTACTCGCTACTCACGCACACGCAGATTACCATGATAATAGGGCAACGAGGTAACAATTATGAGCTCATATCGATCACCTACTCTAGAGTCTCATCGCACTGATTGTGTCATACACGTGCTAAGCAGACTTACACGGACTGTTTTGTCTCGATGCCAAGACGCACTATTGGTTATAGTCAGCCAGTATTAAATCATTACTACATCTAAAGCTGTCACGACAAGTGGTACAAAGGATGTACAGACGAGTCTGGAAGACTCCTTTCTTTAAAAAAAAAAGCAACCACGGACGTGCATCTACAAGATATAAGGATATTACCTGTATGTTATATTATGTGATCTGGGCAGTGTAAGACAGATACAGGAGACGTCAAACAGAACAGCACAGAAACATACAGTGCATGTTGTAAGACTAATATCTTTAGTTTGCTGTTTCAAATAACACAATGCACAATTACGAATAAAGTCATCGATATTTTTTCCCATTTCGTGGCGGTACGAAGCGACCAATGCATAAATACACAGACAAGTGAGTTGTCTGTGATATATATACGAGCAATCCTACAACAACTTTGTCGTGATTAAAGTAGTCTAACTCAAACATTCTCAAGTGTATGATCGAGTGCCTCACGACCTGTTTATCCGACTGTCAGACATGTGACCCCATACAACGAAGTCAACTTTTGTAGTAAAGCCTTGAATATTGAAGGTATAAGATTTATTTGAAATTTCACAAACACAGACACACACACGCACGCACGCACGCACACACACACACACACACATATACATACATACATACATACATACATACATACATACATACATACATACATACATACATACATACATACATACATACATACAAACGGACGGACAGACGGGTAAATAATTGATTATAATCGTTCAGAGCTAAATAGATAATAGTAAATGTATTAATTGGTATCAATCAGTGATGTTTTACATGTTCGTGTTATTTTGATAAGTGTAGGTACTAGATTAATATGACACTGTATGTAGTAAATTATCACATTTTATATGCCCTATTAGACTCACGAGAGTTTTTATTTTGAGTAGCAACACTTGTTGACACTGTCTTAGATGGATCCACCATGTGTAAGCGACGGTTTTTTTGTATGCGTGGGTTCAGGCTCAAAGGTTTCAACTGACAATGATATGAAAAACATACTTGACACTTTCAATGATTTCAAATGAGAAAGGATCTTGTAGGGTACGCAATAATTCCAGTTTCTCAGCAATTACTGATATTGTGTCACTGTTCGGGTACTACTGGCGCCAATCGTTCTGGACTAATTTACACCGACTACTAATATATTTTAGTGCGAATGCACAGACTAACAAACACTCCATTTCATCAAACAAGTCAGTCGTGAGATATTGTCACACTCTACATTTTTTTTTTACTTTGCTTTCAAAGTACTTTCTCTCAATTGAAGTTACTTTCACGGCTTTGGCAAATTAACGCCTTTAGTAAGATGTTCCTCGCAATAACACCGTGATAAGTCCCTTCCCACCATTGTTGACTAACACTGCTGTTTCCAAGGTTACTGTAATTGTAAACAATTGACCAAATGTGTGTGATTTTCCAGAGAAGGTGACAGACATTTGGAGGTGGCAACAACATACGATTTTTAACACATTTTACTTTCTCAAAAAATACGAAGTTGTAAATATTTGCTTAGTCTTTCAATTTAACTACCATACTAGGGTTGAGCTAATAACGTAGATAAATGCAAACCTAATGAAAGGTTATACCGCCTCCTTAACTCTAAATGTGTAATTATTTGTTGAAAATATCCTTTGTCGTATCCACGTAATGAAGCATAGTTGGAAATAAAAGGCATGATTTAAAGCCTAGAAAATGTTGTTTTGCAATTGTGCAACAGGCGTCTTTTGTAATAAAACTTACAAATACATTTTAAATTTAGCTTTTATAAATACGTAATCATTCTCCATAACAAGTAAACTCATCAAGTAAATCAAATAATTCATGCATGGTGACGTTTGAATATATTGGGAAATGACGGATGCATATGATGCACAGACTGAATGTGATGTGCACAGACAGGAAGTGACGTACACAGACAGGAAGTGACGTGCACGGATTGGCGGTGACGTACAGAGACTAGAAATTATGTAATGATTAATTTTATTTATCCGATTATTTTTACAAGTCACCATTTCTTAATCATATACAATAACATTTTTTTTAAACAATTATTTAGTTACAAACAAGGACTTGGTTTATATGTGGCACAACATTTTCAAGTACGAAAACATATAGAATGGTCATTTTTTAATGACAAAACTGTAATTGTCATCCACATGGCACTTTGAAATTATACAATTGTCACGAGTCATTCATTCTACAGAATCAATTTGTGGATACATGTTATAACATGCAACAAGCTGATAGAAAACCCACAGTGAATTCAAGACTATTTTCAATTTCCACTTGTTGAATTTATGTGTACAACTTAGTACCTTATTTGCCGACTATAGTAAAATTTCAAGTTAAAAATTCCTTTAGAAGAGGAGTAATATTGTCAAATATCATCGAACATACATTATGCCATCGTACAATTGTACTAACTGCATACACGTATTGGAAGAGATTTTACTATATAGAAATTCATAGGTTGTTGCTGTCAGTGCCATTATATGGATGTAACTGAAGTAAACCCACGGTACAAAGGCTGGGAGTACCAAAGCTCTTTCAAGAAATATCAGTTTGCAGGTGCACGGCTTCTACAATTTCAGTTATTCCTTTTCAATTACCTCGCGCCTTTCTTGCTTTTACTATTATATCCAGACCGATCTTGCCAAGGGCACGCTGTGGTCTATAGTGATGCATGGATGTGTGTCGAATTAAAATATACACCAGATAATATTTATGGGAATAGACATAAGTGAACATAGTCTTATCACTTCTCCAATTAAACCATCTTTGTAAATACACTACAATGTCTGTCAGTCTGTCTGTCTGTCTGTCTGTCTGTCTGTCCGTCCGTCCGTCCGTCTTGTTTGTTTGTTTGTTTGTTTATTTGATTGTCAGTCAGTCAGTCAGTCAGTCAGTCAGTCAGTCTGTTTGTCTGTCTGTCTGTCTGTCTGTTTGTCTGTCTGTCTGTCTGTCTGTCTGTCTGTCTGTCTGTCTCTCTGTATGTCTCTCTGTCTGTCTGTCCATTCGACCCCCCTCCCATTTTCTATGTATCATCACTTTACACTGATGGATTAGTGTGAGGGTATGCTATCTTCGTCAGTGGAAACATACGATTTATTTGCTTTTGTCATTAAAACATTTTTGTTGCAATTCACGGGGTGTAAATTATTGATTTACTAGTCTCCAATTATTACGAGTTCTCGCACATAATGGATATATGATATAATTAACGTCCAACAGGATATGACCAGATATGATGTATTAAAACAAATGTGTTTTGGTTTTTACCAAACATTCCAACATGGCAACAACCCTAGCAACGACACAAGGTTTTTGATTATGTATGAATCCTTTGAAATGTAATAATATTGTGGTTTCAACATAATTACAACCAAGACCAGGGGGTTTGTATGGAAAGTGTAGTCTACGCAACGTCATTATAAATGAAACAAGCTTTATTTTTTTTCCCCTTTCAAAACAACACCGCTCAGTTAGTGCCAGGGCGCCGACCTTATTGAGTATGTAGTATTTTTTTTTTGAGATAGTCATTGCAACATTGTATTTACTACAGTACCATTTTACACTTTGGCCAAAACAAATGTTTAATATGAATAATCTCCACTCCTGATCTGTTTACCAAACACAACATTGAACCTTGTTGAGATAAGGTGACTTATTATAGTGAATGCATGAGAGTGATACACTCTAATTATACCGCACTTGTCTCAAAATGATTTGTTGTACATGTGAAAACTATTTTCAATGACGGTTCTGCTATTGAAGCTGTATAGTCAAAGGGAAAAATGACTATTGTTTCATCATTGTTGCCTAGACAACACTTTCCATACAACCCCGATCTTGGTTGTATGGTAGTTTGAATTCAACACATGGCATATAATACATTTGCAGTCACTTGTTTACTGTATGTTTCATCATGTCATTTTGAATGCATTATATGAAATGTGATACTTCGTTTACAAATGTATTTAATTTTAATGTATATTTTATAGATATAGTGAGTCTTTGTATATTATTTTCCAAATGGCTTCTTCTTCTTTTTTTTTAGACTTTCCGATCATTTTGAAAGTGATATTTTGCCATGTACATTACTCTGGTATTGAGCGAGATCATATTACCGAACTAGCTAGCGGTGCTATTAGAAGAGTTATGAATGCAAAATGGTTTACGGCGATTTGCACAAAACAAAACACACTGACAAGAAAGCCAAGGACTGCGTCATGTTGTACACAGACTCTTCCTTGTCTGAGTGCAGAAATAGATAGTTCCTGTCAGCCGATTCTTTTTCAGATCTAGGCTCACAAATGAAAATGTGTCAAAACTAGAGACAGAACTAGCTATCAACAACATTGCTCAAACAGTGTGTTCAACTTACCATAACTAATTACAACCCCTTTTCATTTGATGTTGCCATACGTGTATGTATTATATCCATGGTGTTGATGTGTTGGCTTCTACGATACAGGTACATGTAGATAAACCAGAACACTTCAGAAAGGAAGACTGGTTGTTCGTGTGTAATCAATTTTGCCAGAATATCTTTACTTCGTAAATAAAAACGGATATTGAGTTGAAATTATATTAGTCACAGCATAGACCCTAAGGGTCTATGGTCACAGCATAGAAAATTGAACCCACAAACAAAAAAAGTGTGAAGTGTGGTCAGTTAAGTAAGTTAAGCATACTATAATTTTGTTTCTTACCGCATATAGAGCTGACATATGCATACATCTATAGAGCAAATTTTACACAGCCTCTCTGTATACACACCGCTCTCTACCTATTTATAGATATGTATCTATGTAACTTGATTTTCCGAAGTACTTGATATCAATAATTATATACTACATAATACTACTAATATTATTTATATTGGATAGTGCTTTAAATATATAAACACTTATCCCCCCCCCTCCAAGAAGTCCAGTGAGGGCCATCCCTCATGGGTTCAGTGCTAATTATGCAGGAGGACTCAGCGGAGTACCCGGGTAAAAGCTCGGCAGAGTCAAACTGAATGACACTCTTCTTACTTACAGCGTGGTAAATTTAATCTGCTTCATCTACGTGTAATAATACACATCGGAGTCATGTAACCAAGGTTACGATTGTGTCTAAAATTGGCGTTTGATAATCTAGTATAACGACTTTTGAAACAAATGTGAACTTGAATTGCACATCAGCAGGGCTCTGTTAGGGATATCAGTTTGCATAGAACCATACTTAGTTATTTGTTAGTCAACACGAACCAAGTGTGGTACAATGTACTTATTACAACAGTATTTTTGGTAAGATAATTAGTCTGTATAATTGAAATATTCAAACGTGTCAAAATAATTATTCAAAAGACCATTGATATACGATTCGCAGTTGACAACATGGAACATACTGTGAGTTATGCTCTGGAGCCGAGGCGAGGTGAATTTACCTTGACACATTGTTGATAAT